>NC_057802.1:545447063-545461679 GCF_018294505.1 Triticum aestivum
GCCGGCGGCGACGCGGTGGCGCGGTGCCACGTGTCGTGCGGCGATAGGCTCGGGGCGGCGGCGGCGATTCGTCCGGCGCCGGGCGGACGTGTCTGGCGCGCGGAGGAAGGGGAAGACTAGGGTTTGGACCCAGATTTGGACGAGGACATATTTATAGCTAGAGGGAGCTAGGAGACTCCAAATGGAGTGCGGTTTTCGCCCACACGCTCGTGATCGAACGACCGTGAGCATGGAGGGGGCTTAGATGGGTTATTGGGCTGTTTGGAGGGGTGTTGGGCTGCAACACACAAAAGGCCTTTGCGGTTAGCCGGTTAACCGTTGGAGCATCAAACGACCTCCAAATGGAACGAAACTTGACAGGTGGTCTACCGGTAGTGTACCAAGGCCACTTGGAAAACCCCGGTCCATTCCGAGAATGTTTAACACCCACTCACGAAAAGAGACAAGAGGGGGTGCGCCGGTGCATGTGGGAGTGTCGGATTGCAAAACGGACAACGGGGAAAATGCTCGGATGCATGAGACGAACACGTATGCAAATGAGATGCGCATGATGACATGATATGAGATGCATGACATGAACAAACTGCAAAACGAAAGACAAAAACCCAACCACGGAGGGAATATCATAACACATAGCCGAAAATGGCAAGAGTTGGAGTTACAAATATGGAAAGTTACATCCGGGTGTTACAAAGCCATAGAGAATAAATGGATCTTCCAGGAAGAAGATTGACACTGACGGTAATGTTACTGTCTACAGAGCTCGACTAGTTGCGAAAGGTTTTCGACAAGTTCAAGGAGTTGACTACGATGAGACCTTCTAACCCGTAGCGATGCTTAAGTCTGTCTGAATCATGTTAGCAATTGCTACATTTTATGATTATGAAATTTGGCAAATGGATGTCAAAACTACATTCCTTAATGGATATCTTAAAGAAGAGTTGTATATGATGCAACCAGAAGGTTTTGTGGACCCAAAAGGTGCTAACAAAGTGTGCAAGCTCCAGTGATCCATTTATGGCCTGGTGCAAGCCTCTCGGAGTTGGAATATACGCTTTGATAGTGTGATCAAGGCATATGGTTTTATACAGACTTTTGGAGAAGCCTGTATTTACAAGAAAGTGAGTGGGAGCTCTGTAGCATTTCCGATATTATATGTGGATGACATATTATTGACCGGAAATGATACGGAATTTCTGAATAGCATAAAAGGATACTTGAATAAGAATTTTTCAATGAAAGACCTCGGTGAAGCTGCTTATATATTGGGCATCATGATCTATAGAGATAGATCAAGACGCTCAATTGGACTTTCACAAAGCACGTACCTTGATAAAAGTTTTGAAGAAGTTCAAAATGGATCAAGCAAAGAAAGGGTTCTTGCCTGTGTTACAAGGTGTGAAGTTGAGTCAGACTCAATGCCCGACCACTGCAAAAGATAGAGAGAAAATGAAAGTCATTCCCTATGCTTCAGCCATATGTTCTATCATGTATGCAATGCTGTGTACCAGACCTGATGTGTGCCTTGCTATTAGTTTAGCAGGGAGGTACCAAAGTAATCTAGGAGTGGATCACTGGACAGCGGTCAAGAACATCCAGAAATACCTGAAAAGGACTAAGGATATGTTTCTCTTTTATGGAGGTGACAAAGAGCTCGTCGTAAACGGTTACATCGATGCAAGCTTTGACACTGATCCGAATGACTCTAAGTCACAGACCGGATACGTATTTTTATTGAATGGTGGAGCTGTCAGTTGGTGCAGTTCCAAGCAGAGCGTCGTGGCGGGATCTACGTGTGAAGCGGAGTACATAGCTGCCTCGGAAGCAGCAAATGAAAGAGTCTGGATGAAGGAGTTCATGTCCGATCTAGGTGTCATACCTAGTGCATCGGGTCCAATGAAAATCTTTTGTGACAATACTAGTGCAATTGCCTTGGCAAAGGAATCTAGATTTCACAAATGAACCAAGCACATCAAGAGACGCTTCAATTCCATCCGCGATCAAGTCAAGGAGGGAGACATCGAGATTTGCAAGATACATACGGATCTGAATGTTGCAGACCCATTGACTAAGCCTCTCTCACGAGCAAAACATGATCAACACCAAGACTCCATGGGTGTTAGAATCATTACAATGTAATCTAGATTATTGACTCTAGTGCAAGTGGGAGACTGAAGGAAATATGCCCTAGATGCAATAATAAAGTTTTTATTTATATTTCCTTATATCATGATAAATGTTTATTATTCATGCAAGAATTGTATTAGACAGAAACTTAGTACATGTGTGAATATATACACAAACAGAGTGTCACTAGTATGCCTCTACTTGACTAGCTCATTAATCAAAGATGGTTAAGTTTCCTAGCCATGGATAAAGAGTTGTCATTTGATGAACGGGATCACATCATTAGAGAATGATGCGATTGAGTTGACCCATCCGTTAGCTTAGCACTATGATCGTTTAGTTTATTGCTATTGCTTTCTTCATAACTTATACATGTTCCTGTGACTATGAAATTATGCAACTCCCGAATACCGGAGGAACACTTAGTGTGCTACCAAACGTCACAACGTAACTGGGTGACTATAAAGATGCTCTACAGGTGTCTCCGATGGTGTTTGTTGAGTTGGCATAGATCAAGATTAGGATTTGTCACTCCGATTGTCGGAGAGGTATCTCTGGGCCCCCTCGGTGATGCACATCACTGTAAGCCTTGCAAGCAATGTGACTAATGAGTTAGTTACGGGATGTTGCATTACGGAATGAGTAAACAGACTTGCCAGTAATGAGATTGAACTAGGTATGATGATACCGACGATCGAATCTCGGGCAAGTAACATACCGATGACAAAGGGAACTACGTATGTTGTTGTGCGGTTTGACCGATAAAGATCTTCATAGAATATGTAGGAACCAATATGAGCATCCAGGTTCCACTATTCGTTATTGACCGGAGATGAGTCTTGGTCATGTCTACATAGTTCTCGAACCCGTAGGGTCCGCACGCTTAACGTTCGGTGACGATCGGTATTATGAGTTTGTGTGTTTTGATGTACTAAAGGTTGTTCGGAGTCCCGAATGTGATCATGAACATGATGAGGAGTCTCGAAATGGTCGAGACATAAATATCGATATATTGGATGACTATGTTTGGACATCGGAATGGTTCCGGGTGAGTTCGGGCATTTACCGGAGTACCGGGGGTTACCGGAACCCCCCGAGGAGTATATGGGCCCTAACGGGCTTTAGTGGAGAGAGAGAGGGGAGGCCAGGGCAGGCCGCGCGCCCCCTCCCCCTTGGGTCTGAATTGGACTAGGGAAGGGGGCGGCGGCGCCCTTTCCTTCTCCCTCTCTCCTCCTTCCTTCTCTCCTACTCCAACTAGGGAAAGGGGGAATCCTACTCCTGGTGGGAGTAGGACTCCTCCCAGGGTGCGCCATAGAGGGTCAGCCCTCCCCTCCTCCACTCCTTTATATACGGGGGAGGGGGCACCCCATAGACAAACAAGTTGATCTCTTAGCCGTGTGCGGTGCCCCCTCCATAGATTTCCACCTCGGTCATATCGTTGCAGTCCTTAGGCGAAGCCCTGCGCCGGTAACTTCATCATCACCGTCATCACGCTGTCGTGCTGACAAAGCTCTCCCTCGACACTCAGCTGGATCGAGAGTTTGTGGGACGTCACCGAGCCGAACGTGTGCAGATCGCGGAGGTGCCGTACTTTAGGTACTAGGATTGGTCGGATGGTGAAGACATACGACTACATCAACCGCGTTGTTGTAACGCTTCCGCTTACGGTCTACGAAGGTACGTGGACTACACTCTCCCCTCTTGTTGCTATGCATCACCATGATAGATCTTGCGTGTGTGTAGGAATTGTTTTTGAAATTACTGCGTTCCCCAACAACGATCTGGGTCGCTACTGTCTCTACTCGTCGATGGATCGCCGGGCGGCGAAATCCTCCAGCTCCTTCAATTCCTCTCGACTTTGCTTGAAAGTAGCCACCGATTCCTCCACCTCCTGGTCGCGCTCAATCCAGAGCTTCATCATGCCACCCATTAGTTCCTCGATGACCGCTTTCAGCGTCATCTCCGAGGCACTGCTCTGCTCATGCAGCATCTTCCAGCCGGCGGCCTCCTCCTCCTTCTCAGCGACCAACTTGAGGAGCTTCGCATTGTCTCCCATGAGTTGCTCGACGAGTCCGGTCGCCTTGTCAACCGAGGCATCGCTGATCTGGAGAAACTTCATCAAGCTGTCGACCAGCTCCTGCTGCGTAGTGACGCCAGTGAGAATGTCGTTGTTGCTGGCGAAGGACTTCAGGAATGCCGGCTTGTCGCGATGGCCGACGCCACGAATGCGCTTGTGAGAGCCATCGCGTGCCCGTGAGAGCTCGTTCGAAGGCTCTGCGGCGCGCCGGGACATCTCTGATGCGGCTGCGGCTTCGCGGCGGGACCTCTCTAGTGCTTCTGCGGCCTTGGTCTTTGCTGCCCGATTATATGTCCACCCTAAACTCCTCCTACCGGTCATGGCAGAACGACTTGACAGAAAAACCAGTTCTATGGGTGATGAGAAGAGGAACTGTGAAGTAATTTTCGAGTGGGTGGTTTTCATAGCCCGGTGCTAAGTGTGAACACATATTAGTTTGATAGTTGTGAACAGATTTGCAATTGCTTATTGCGTTGTAATCATCAATGTGACGAGAAACAAGGTCAAAATTTGTTGATGGTAGAAGGTTGACCACGTGGTTGCTCGCGGTTGAGGTGGCCACGGCGCGCTCTGCTCTGGCGTCCCTGCGCGCGCTCTGCTCACCGTTGAGGCAAAGTTACAATGGCAACGGTTAATAATTCTTAATAATTGTCTTACATATTAAGGATAATTTAAAATGCCAAATGCGGCAAGGCCCAGAACACTCACGACCTACATATGCATACAATTATAATAAAATATAAGCTAAAAGGCTGAGCTGGCGGCCTTCCGACGATGGTCTTCTCGCACTCCATGATCAGCATAGCACCCTTGCGGCCGTTCACTCCAAGTGTCCCGACCCACCTCCACCTACGGAGCTGCTGGAGCTGGGAGGCTCTTGGGGCTGTTGGGACTCTTCCAGAAGAGCTTGACAGCGTGCAATCGCACGCATGACAACTCCGAGGAACCGCTCCATTTCCATGTCTCTGGCCTGGTAGCAAATTCCGTCGATCACCTGCATCCTCAAGATATCACGTTGGCGATGTTCTACTTCATCGGGGACGTCAAATCCTCCAAGGATGCGCTCGAGCCTGGCCACCACATCATCGGGATCGAGGTTGACACGGCCGTCGCGGGCAATGATGAAGCCGCAGGCTGCCTTTGTCTTGACTGAATCGCAGAGGTCCTCAGCCCATTCCTTGCGGGGCATCAGGCTCTCGATGAGCACTGGTGACGGCGGCTCTTCGGGTGGGTCGTCGATCATGCCGACCAGCAGCTCTGGATCTTTTGCACAGTGGATGGCAAACTGCTCATCACACCTCCTGTGTAATATGTTGATTGTGCTCCCAAGGACTGTGACGCTGATATCACTCCCGATGGGCCATGGTGCCTGCACCGGCCGATGAAGCTCTTGCTCCCCGACCTGCTCCGGCTCGTTCTCCTCGCCGAAGATGTAACGCATGTAGGCGTCGACGTCGAAGCTTTGGTCGTTGCCTGACATGTTTGGGATAACTAATGGTAGATGGGTGAGTTCTAGATCTTCGCAGAGTGTCGCGGTGGTGCGTTGCCGCATGGGTTATATGCAGCAAGCCGTTAGCTGGTGGCGGGAAACTTGTGAGGGAATAGGCATGGATTTTACAATTCACCCATGTGGAGCGCAGGAAGCATTCGCCGGAGCGCGGGAAGCATTAGCAAGAGCATGGGAAGACTAAGTGGAGCATACACATAACCCGAATACCGTATCCGGTGCCACGTGTTATTTATCACACAAGTGTTAACATAAGGAAATGTATGTGTAACTTACTAATCATCGCACACGAGTACTCGCAGACGCATCGTGTGCGATACTCCTAGCCACCGCAACCAACTAGTTTGCATTTTTCAAAGTTTTTTGTACACACAGAATTGCACACGAACTAACTGTATTAACCGTCTGTGTTGTAATTTCTCATCGCAAATAGTTCATCCGAGTCGGCTGTTTGCCACGTATCACACACATCTTGTTAAGTTGAACCGTTTATGTTGCGTTCGCTAATCGAAAATAGTTCGTCCGAGTGAACCGTATGCCCTGTATCACACACACCTTGATCTGGCTAACCGTTTATGTTGCACTCCCTAATAGCAAACAGATCATCGGAGCAAACTGTATGCCGTATATCGCACACACATTGATATGGCTGCCTGTTTCTGTTGTTCTGCCTCATCGCAAACAGTTCGAATGGGTGAACCGTGTGCTCTGAATCGCACACACAACTAAAATCTTAACCGTGTTTGATAGCTCCGCCGTCGCAAACGTTTTGCACCTTTTTTGACGTTCTTTACATCCCTGTTTGTGATTAATGCATCGCACACAGTTTCGTCAAAGGGTCTCTGATCGTAGTATCGCATTAGCAGCATCCTGCAGTAGTGTTCAAAGAAAATCTTATCTATTTCATTTCTTTCATGCATATATAGATCATTTTTATGGTCTAGCAAATATTGTTCTAGTGGATCAGTGGGAGGCACATCAATAGAAGCAAGACCAATTATTTCATCCTTACTAGGCAATTCTTTTTCATGAAGCTTTCTTCTAAACTTGGAAAAATTAAACTCATGAGACTCATCACCAAAACTAACACCGGCAGTTTGTTTCTCACAATCTATCTTAGCATTAACAGTGTTCAAGAAAGGTCTACCAAAGATAATGGGACAAATGTCATCTTGTGGGGAACCAAGAACAAGAAAATCAGTAGGGTATTTTATTTTCCCACACAATACTTCAACATCTCTTACAATCCCAAGTGGTGTGATGGTGTCTCTATTATCAAGTTTAATAGTGGCATCTATTTCTTCTATTTCAGCGGGTGCTATGTCATTCATAGTTTCCTGATATAAGGTAAAGGGAATAGCACTCACGCTAGCACCTATGTCACATAAACCATGATAACAGTGATCTCCTATTTTAACTGAGACAACATGCATGCCAACAACAGGTCTATGAATATCCGTTCTATCGGGTTTGGCAATTCTAGTAGCTTCATTACAGAAGTAAATAACATGCCCATCTATATCTTCTTCCAAGAGTCTTTAACCATAGCAACACTAGGCTCTACTTAAACTTGTTCATCAGGTTTAGGTGTTCTAATATAACTTTTATTGACCACAGTTGAAACTTTAGCATGATCCTTTCTCCTAACAGGGAAAGGTGGTTTCTTAATATAAGCAGTAGGAACAACTGGATAAATATTATAAAGAACAGTTTCTTCTTTAGCTAGTACCGGTTCTTCAATTTCTTCTTTAATAGGTGGGTGATATTTAAACCACTTCTCTTTAGGGAGATCAACATGAGTAGCAAATTATTCACAAAAGGAGGCTACTATCTCAGAGTCTAGTCCATATTTAGTGCTAAACTTTTGAAAAGCTTCGGTATTCATGAAAGATTTAACACATCATACTTAAGCTTAATACCTGACTCTTTACCTTCGTCGAGTTACCAATCTTCAGAGTTGCGTTTAATTCTTTCCTAAAGATCCCACCAGAATTCAATAGTTTTCTTCATGAAAGAACCAGCACAAGAAGTATCAAGCATGGATCGATCATTATGAGAAAGCCGAGCATAAAAATTCTGGAAAATAATTTCTCTTGAGAGCTCAAGATTGGGGCATGAATATAACATTGCTTAAGCCTCCCCCAAGCTAGAGCGATACTTTCTCCTTCACGAGGCCAAAAATTATATATGTAATTCCGATCAGGATGAACTAGATGCATGGGATAATTTTTTGGTGGAACTCCAATTTCAATTGATTCCAATTCCAATATCCAATATCATCGCATAGCCTATACCATGCCAATGCTTTTCCCTTCAAAGATAAAGGGAAAACCTTCTTCTTAACGTCATCTCTGGGTAAACCTACAAGCTTAAACAATCCACAAATTTGTTCTACAATATCAAGTGCATAGGGGTAGCTAATTGTGGTTCCGGTCGAGGTGAAGATACCCTAAACAAACCCCTCAAAGGATTGTTTTCCATAGTAAGAAGTGACAGTAAATTTCAGCATGCTATATATATAAATGTTTCCTGAGCAAATTCCACTTACCAAAGGCGCTTCACTCCCCGGCAACGGCGCCAGAAAATAGCCTTGATGACCCCCAAGTATAGGGGATCAATTGTAGCCCTTTTCGATAAGTAAGAGTGTCGAACCCAATGAGGAGCAGAAGGAAATGACAAGTGGTTTTCAGCAAGGTAATGTCTGCAAGTGCTGAAATTGTAAGTAACAGAGTAGTTTGATAGCAAGATAATTTGTAACGGGCAAGTAATGATAATAGTAACAAAAGTGCAGCAAGGTAGCCCAATCCTGTTGAGGCAAATGATAGGCCAAGACGGTCTCTTATAGTAAGCAAAGCGTTCTTGAGGGTACACAGGAAATTTCATCTAGTCACTTTCGTCATGTTGATTCGATTTGTGTTCGCTACTTTGATAATTTGATACGTGGGTGGACCAGTGCTTAGGTGTTGTTCTTACTTGAACAAGAATCCTACTTATGATTAACCCTCTCGCAAGCATCCGCAATTACGAGAATAGTATTAAGAATAAATTCTAACCATAGCATTAAAATTTTGGATCCAATCGGTCCCTTACGGAATAGCGCATAAACTAGGGTTTAAGCTTCTGTCACTCTCGCAACCCATCATCTAATAACTACTCCGTAATGCATTCCCTTAGGCCCAAATATGGTGAAGTGTCATGTAGTCGATGTTCACATGACACCACAAAGAGAATCACAACATACATACACTACAGGAAACAGCTATTTTGCCGTCTGCCACGGCGGACGGCAAAGGCTCGAACGGCGGACGGCAAAGGCCTTTGTCGTCAGCCGCGGACGGCAAAAGGCTCCGGCAAAGTAGGCTACGGTAAACAGCTGCTTTGCCGTCTGCTTCTTGGCGGCTGACGGCAAAAGCCCTTTGCCGTCTGCCGCGGACGGCAATAATTGCGCTGTCAGTCCGTTAAGTGGCTAACGGCAGGCCTTTGCCGTCCGCCGCTGACGGCAAAATTTCTAGTGTCTTTGCCGTCCGCCGTATGATGGCATCTACACGTCACTAGATGGCAGGTTCTTTGCCGTCTGCCACTGATGGCAAAGTCTTTGCCGTCTGCCACTGTAGGCAAACTGACCAAATGGGTCAGCTCCCAGGAAGCACAGTTGGCTGCCACGTGGCTTCTTTGCCGTCTGCGGCAGACGGCAAAGAGCCCGTTGCCGTCGGTGGCAGACGGCAAAGAGCCTGCATATTGGCTCTTTTTTCTGTTTTTTATTAAATCCAACAATTTTCATCACAAATATATATGACATATATAGATATATTTCACAGCAAACATATAAGATATATATGATATATATGACAACAATTTTCATAGCAAAGTGCAAACATATAAGATATCCATCCAACATGCAGAGTTCCATCATACATAGTTCCATCACATATGTTCCATCCAACTAGCAAGTTCCATCATACATAGCATAGTTCATCCAACTACCAAGATACATGCATAGTTCAACGATACAAAAGAAACAGAGAAAGGGATAAGGAGCACTCCATCTATGCAAGCTTTCGTCAAGTCAATGAAATCTGCAAAATGAAAAATAAGAAAGTTAGAAATAGGTGACTAGAACAAGAAGAAGACTAGAACAAGAAGAGTATGTCATTTATGGGCTAACTTATGTGAAATGGATCATATATGAGCTAACTAAGTTGAAATGGGTTGTTTATGCGCTAACTAAGGTCAAATGGATCGTTTTTGAGGTAACTAAGGTGAAATGGATCGTTTTTAGCTCACTTAGGTCAAATGGATCATTTATGAGCTAACTTAGTTGAAATGGATCGTTTTTGAGCTAACTTTGTTAAATGGATCATTTTTGAGCTAATTTAGTTGAAATGGATCTTTTTGAGCTAACTTTGTTGAAATGGATCATTTATGAGCTAATTTAGTTGAAATGGATCTTTTTGAGCTAACTTAGGTGAAATGGATCATTTAAGAGCTAATTTAGGTGAAATGGATCGTTTTTAGCTCACTTAGGTCAAATGGATCATTTATGAGCTAAATTAGTTGAAATGGATCGTTTATGAGATAACCTAGGTAAGATGGGTCATTTTGGAGTTAACCTAGGTGAAATGGGCCATTTTAAAGCTAACGTAGGTAAAATGGATCATTTAGGAGCTAATCTAAGTAAAATGGGTCATTTTTTAGCTAACTTGGATGAACTGCATCATTTATAAGCTAACCTAGGTAAAATGGGTCATTTTGGAGGAAAAGAAGCTAACTTTAGGTCATTATGGTAAGCATATTGGAGGAAATAAAGCTAAGTCTAGGTCTTTATGCATTTGTTAAGCAAAACACTAGAGAAACTTACCGTGATCAGGGAGGTGTAGGAGCGGGGTGGCTAGTGCCGCTACCTAGAGAAGGATCGTGCGATGCGTTTCTGGAGTTAAGCTGCACCAAAGATCATTTCCAATGTCTCGTTAGCATTATGACACTCAAATGTTAAGACTAGCAAGTAATGTCCATTCAAATTAAACTCACCGTGCTCCCAGGAGCAATCACTGGCATCGGCGGAGCGGGCTGACCGGACTTCTCGCACACAGACTGCACATTTGGTTTTCACAAGAGAGTCATACTAGTTAGTAATGAGACTCAAATGTTAAGACTAGCAAGTAATCTGCAGAAGAAACTTACCACAAGGAGCTCGTACATGGCCCTTGCCTGCATGTCATTCCGTGCCCTCTCCTCCTCCATCATCTTTCTCGTCCTCTCCTCCATCTCCCGCTGCCTCTCCGCCGCCTCCGCCAGAAGTTTCTCTGTTCTATCTCTCTCAGTCTGTATAGCAGCCTGCAACACCACTCACATGACCATTTGTAATCATTGATGGAAGCGCACACAATGTAATGGAGAAAGATAACTGAGTACGTATCACTAACCTTGATGGCGAGTTGCACTGGCCGTTCACGAGGCCTTATCTCAGGAGCGGAGCTCGACTGGCACGCCTTGATCTCCGGGAGAGTGCTAGGACAACGGATAAGTCCATCTCCAATGGCTATGGAGCCATGGGACCTCCCGCCACCAGATATCATCACCAGCTCTGGATCAATGGGACCCTGGCTCGGGTTAAAGTCCTCCCCTTTCCTCGCCTTCCCCTCATCTCTATATCTCACGAGCTTGTTGTGGGAGGAGATGTTGGTGAAGTTGTTTGCATCATCGAGGTCAGACTGAGAGAAATCCTTGACTTTCTTGAAAGAGGCAGTGTGGGCCATGGCATACAGGTCGTACACCTTTGGCACCTTATCCGCCTTATTGTAGCGTGCCTGAAAGAGAGAAACAATGAAAATTAGTAATTAAAGGGCTCAAGCTAGCATGATGAATGAATTGCATGAATCATGAAGCAAACCACATACCCAGTTGCGCCCGAACTGATATAAGTTGGAGCTGCCTTGATGGTGTGGCACACCTTCCATTTGGGCACGTTTGTCCTTGGCCTCGTTGTGGAGAGCTAGCCATTCTTTTGAGCACCACTCATCGACCAACACCTCCCAACAATCCATCCGATCCGCACACCATCTCGGAGGCGCCTAAGTTAGCAAATAGAAACTTGAGCGCTACGGCTAAGAATTACTAAATGAAGGAACTTAAGTAGAAGGCCTTAAGAATTACCTTCATGTACTGCTCCTTACTCAGGAACTTATCGCGGCACGCCGGCTTGGTCTTCTTGATACCACGCAAGGCGTAGTAGTCTCGAACAGCCTGCACCCGAGCCTCGTGCCGTAAGTTCTGGAGTAGGCGCTTGCAGACGTTCTGGATAACATTTGCCGCGTCCTCCTCGTATCCCTCCTCACACCTGTAGAATGTCTGCAATCAAATGAGACAATATTGATTAGTACAATTAATAACTAGCTAGTTGAAGATTTTGAAATGTGTAAAGGAGAAATTACCCAGAACGTCCTGATCACCATGTCTGCCCTCGTGTCGCACAAGACACCGTCGATAATGACATCCGGCGGGGCCGGGGCAGCCACGTAGTGCTCCCAGCTCAACCCAAGCTCTGGAAGCCGACCCTCACCAGGCAACGTGACAAACCCCGGGAAGTTTTGCCGGCAAAGAACTCCAAGGACGGAGTTGGGCCGGCGGACACTATGATGGTGGTCCCAACCCCTGCAGTATGACAAGGCCAACGCATTAGTTATTTGAAGAAACGTGAATGCAGAAGGTACAAAAATATTAAATGCACTTACGTACCTCTCCCCATCAGGGAAAATCAACCACCTCTGCTCGCGGGTCGTCGGCACGGACGGGAGCCGTGTAGCACCACGCTGGTAGACGGTGCCACCCTCCTCCTCAAGATCAGTCGGCTCCGCGCCATCATCAGCATGGCCACTCGGCTCCTCGGGCTGATCCGGCCAGGTACCCCATCCGGACGTGTGCTCCTCCGGGGTCTCGTGGGCCGAACTCTCGTGGGCCGAAGGCCAGTCGACCCGAGGCTCGTGGGCCCAAGACCCGTGGACCGGAGGCTCGTGGACCGGAGTCCGTGTAGCCTCCTCCTCGGACGAGTCCACCCTAGCAGTCACGTGCTCGGGTGAAACAGCTGGGGGTGGCGGCGAGGAAGGCGCCGTAGCAGTCACCCTACCTCCTCTCCCGCGACCACGTGCCCCACCTCCTCTCTTCCTACCTCGTCCCCTGCTGGGCACCGCGGTCGACGAAGAAGGGCCCGGCGGTGTGGACATACTGTCCAGCAACGCTCGGCGGAGAGGTGCGTCTGGAATCGAAGACCTCAGACCACGCGCCGACGAAGAAGGGGCCTTGGCGCGCTCCCGACCAGCGCCCACCATCTTTCAACACCTGCCATGACAAACAGTAAGCGAAATTAGTACAACATTAAAAAAAGACCGACATGAATAATAATATGTGTATCACTTAAGTGTATCATCATCAAGTAGAACATTAAAAAATTTAATACCTGACACTACTAATAATCTCGATCAGTATCATCAATAAATGCATAATCATCATCATCACTATAATCAATGACGGGCTCATAGGGTTCAGTGGCATCAACATGTGGAAGGCCACCTTGACGTAATCGGTCAGGCAATGACAGGTCATCCGCAGCAGTAACCTCTTCTTGTTCCGGCTCTTCTTGTTCCTCCTCTGGGGTGATGTCGGATTCACTGTCGCTGTCTACTTCAATGTTTTGGGGTGAAGTATAGCGGTTCTTGAAATGCTTTTTGGAAAGACGTGTCTCTTGGAAGAATTCTCCTTCATATGTGTCTGGGTTAATGTGAGGTTCATAATCCTCTTCCTTTGGGGGAGATAGTCTAGCACGTGGCGGCACTTCATAAACGACATCCCAACCTTTCAGATTTGGATTAGTTTGGCAGGCCCACGGTAGATAGAATACTTGGGTCGCCTGTTGAGCCGTAATATAGACATCAGGAACATCTAAATGGGTGCTTTGGTTGATTTCAACTAGCCCTATATGTTCATGAGTCCTTCTAGTCTCCTTCGGCTGAAACCAATAACATTTGAAGACTACGACATTCGGTGGGTTTTCACCATAGAATAGAAGTTCATAAATTGCTTCAACTCTCCCATAATACTCGGTACCTCCTTCGCCGATAGCAGATACACAACAATTTGTAGACTTTCGGTCGGCCATAGATAGCTCTTTGCCATAGGTACGAAAGCGATACCCGTTGATGTCGTATTTGTCAAATGAACGGACCTTATAGTCAAAACCATTAGCGACTTGTCTCAATTCGGCGTCCACAGACTCTGAATTAGCCTACAAGTTTAATATGAAAGGATTGTTGCATTACGCACAAATTAGCGAATGAAACAGGGATAGCCGCCTACGAATTAGCCTACAAGTCTAATAGAAATTACCGTTTGTTTGAACCAAGAGATGAAACCGGGATTTTGGTCTATGTCTTCTCACCCATACCGTTGTCTACCACAACATACCTGGAAGACTTGCAAATGGGACAATAGTTCAAGTCTGCATAGTCAAGCCTAAACAAGACACATCCTTTCTCACAGGCATGTATCTTATCATAGGGCATCTTCAGTGCACGGAGGATTTTGTCCGACTGGTACAGGTTTGCAGGCATTACATGGCCTTTGGGTAGAAAGCGTCCAAATACTGTCATCATTGCATCGTAGCATTCTCTGCCCAAGTTGAACTGAGCCTTCAGAGCCATTACTTGTGAGATGGCATCCAACTGACAAAGCTCAGTGTGCTCATGGAGCGGACGTTTTGAAGACTCCAACATTTCATTGAAGGCCTTTGCAGATTCCTCCATCTCCTCGTCCGAATCCCGAGCATCATCAAAGTCTTGCACCATGTTTTCCATCCCGGTACCATGCTCGTCGGTGCGACGACGATCCACCTCAGCTCGGTCACGTTGGGCAG
>NC_057802.1:545816324-545826627 GCF_018294505.1 Triticum aestivum
ATGGTTAAAATGTGACACTAAATACGACTAGTAAGTAGTACAGTAGCAGTACTAGTATACATCGGTCAAATTATTCATCATGTCCACACATTGAATTGACGTGACAACACGCTGCGCGTGAGGTGACACAAGAATCCCGGCGGCGTGTTCGGGTATTCTGGACTTCAGATTTGGAGTACCACTTATCTGTCAAAATCTTTCATCATTCACTTAAAACAGTCGATTGATCATACATTGAGTACCATATAATTGGAATTAACCAATGCAAGTCCAAGAAGGATTGGTCGGTGCTGCCGGCTGGCGTCAAGTTCGATCCCACGGATCAGGAGCTGATCGAGCACCTTGAGGCCAAAGTGAGTGCTGACAGCGCGAGATCTCACCCTCTCATCGATTTGTTCATACCAACCATCGACAGCGAGCACGGCATATGCTACACCCATCCTGAGAAACTCCAGGTAAGACACGATCGGCCGTCTACTTGCACAAACATATTCCTTTGTATATAGCTCTATTTTTCTTTTTAGACGCAGACCTAGTGAAGCAATTACAATTTGACAGTTAATAAAAAGTGAAACAAGTGACTACAACATGCCAAAGATGTTATGAAAATGCCAACTACGTACACTAAAACATGTATTCGACAATACTTCAGGTATCACACTGAGTGGCCTAAGCAAGCATTTCTTCCAGTGCAATTCCAGGGCATCCAAAAGGGGCACGTGGACACGAAGCAAGATACAGTCGGAGTGCGGCATGCATGCGATGTGGCACAAGACCGGCAATACCTTTCTGGTGATGGTCAACGGCCAGCAGACGGGCAGTAAAAAGGTTCTGGTGCTGCACACCAACAAGAACTTCGACCAGCAGAGGACCAACTGGGTGATGCACCAGTACCACGTCGGGGACCTGGAGCAAGAGAAGGAGCGGGAGCTGGTCCTCTGCAAGATTTTCTACCAGACGAACACTAGGGCCAGGAGTAAAAAAGATTATAAGCTAGTTTGGTATTGGTACTTGTACTACCTTGTCGTCCGCAAGTTGGTATTGTTGTTAACGATCTTTCGGTATGAACTTGGCATTTGCTTCCAACCATCATGCCGAGGGTCAACGTGGATATAAAGCTGAATCATTTGCTTCGAAACGAATTTTCAGGCACCTAATTTTTATTTGATGGGTAGCATAAGCACCTGCCGTTTGAATTCCCAGTTCTCCAAATTTTTCGAAACAAGTGCATGCACATATTATCACGATGAAAAAACAATATACCTACGGCATCCCAGTTATCAATCTATACTTGCAGAATTCTCTCGTTTATTGAGCAGGTATATTGTTTTTTCAGGTCGAGCAAGTTTCAAATGGGTTGTAGACTGCCCAAGCTTAGTTTTATTTTTAACAGGCCCAGCCCATGACGACAAGGGGCACAAAGATCCAGCAGGTATCTACTGGCCTCTGGCCCGCCAGCGTTAGTTATATTTTGTCTTACAACATCCGCAGGCAGTTTTTTTACTGAATCAAACACACAACCCAGTTCTATTTTCCTCTTGAAACGCCATGTCCTACATCCGTTTTCTAATCTCCACCTATAGTTTTACTAGTTCATATACACGTATCATTATATGGAAAATACATAAAGTTCCCTTTTCATATTTACATCCTTATTTTTGTTGTTGTTTTCCCTCCCAGCGCTGATTTGTTTACCACTGGTTTTCCCTTAAACCAACTCAATTGTCCCACGTCTTATTTGCTTACAAAAACAAAACAATTTTTTGGCAAATCAATAAGTTCTTAAAATTTTTTATCATTTCGGGATTACAATAGTTCGGACTCCACCGAAATATGCAAAATAAGGTTGAACTTTTTGACCGTGGTCCTAGGCAGAAAATTGGTTGTAATAAATTACTTAAGAATTAGCAAATGGGCTGCAAATTATTAAGAAATAGCAAATGGGCTCTATGTTGTCTGCCACAGATTTGGAGGCTGACTTGTGGGCCTACTAAGTTCATGTGTACACAAGGTTTCTCAAAAAAGGAAACTTAGTCAACAATCGACTCTACCAGCGTCAGACCGTTAGATGTCAATCTAACGGCAATCGTGCTTCTTCATTCTCTGATCTTCATGCTCCAGCCGCCCAAACCAGCGTCGGCAGAACCACCTGCTCCCACCTCCCGTGGCCGGCTGTGCTGCCGGGCAGGCCTCACGGCCCCAGCATACTCGCATCCATGTCCTGTCTATCCCTCTACTCACCCACACCTCCTGTTATTTTCCAGCGACGACAGCCGAACCAATCAACCCTCGTACTCCCCACCGCGTGGGCAGCCACTGCCGTGTCTTCCCCGGCTCCGTGTCGTTCCCTTCGTAGGCCGTCGTCCACCGCCCTGGTGCTCTCGGCGCGGCGTGGTCAACGAATGACATCCATCGGAAGTGGACTGTACGTGGAGAGGCTGACAGTTGGGTCCACGGCATACAAGGAAATGCCTCCTTATTACGCACAAAATAATGATTCCTCCACCTGACATCTGGGACCCACCCGAAGGGCCTCTGTATTTCGTAAAAAAAACGTTCCCCCGCTGACAGGTCGGACCCACCAGCTATATCTTCGCACACAAAGAAGTGCCTCCTTATTGCGCACAAAAAATGAATACCCTTCTGCCAGCTAGGACCCACCATAATGGGAGGTTGACTTGTGGGCCTACTAAGTTGACGGGGACGGAGGGCTTTGTCAACTTAGTCAATATGAACGATTCTAGCTCCAGTGACCGTATGATGTCCATCCAATGGCTGTAGTGCTTCTTCAACCTCTGGTCTTATTGCTCCAGCCGCCCAAACCAGCGCCGGTCGTGCCGCGTGCTCCTGCCTCCCGTGGTCGGCTGTGATGTCGTGGAGGCCTCACCGCCCCCTACTACTCCCACTGCTGGCCAGGCCATCCCTCTACTCACCCACACCCCAAGTTATTCTGAGACGACGGCAGCCTCACACCACAGCCGAACCCGTGAGTCCTCGTACTCCTCTCCGCGTGGGCTTTCACTGCCGCGTCTTCCCCGGCTCCGCGTTGTCTCCTTCCTAGGCCTTGCCGTTGTCCACCACCCTGGTGCTCTCGGCACGGCATGGTCAATGTGGTCAAGGAACGACTTCCATCGGAAGAGTACTTTACGTGGAGAGGCTGACAGCTGGGTCCACAGCAGCCACAAGGAAGTGCCTCCTTATTATGCGCAAAATAATTATTCCTCCACCTGACAGCAGGGACCCACCGGATGGGTCACCGTATTTCGTGAAAAAAATGTTTCCCCCCTGACTGCTGGGACCCACCGGCTACATCTTCGCACGCAAGAAAGTGCATCCATATTACGGGCAAAAAAACGATTTGCCGCTGACTGCTGGGACCCACCAGCTGCATCTTCGCACGCAAGGAAGTACCTGACAGTCGGGACCCACCTGGTCGAAGCGTACGTAGCGTTGTCATTCTGGTCGTGAACGTGTACGTACATACTGGTCAATGTAGAGGCGCGCACGTGTCGTAGTAGAGGCGCGCACGTAGCATGTACACGTACGTACATCGGCCAGGCTGCAAAAAAAGTAAATACGGCCACGTACGTACATACGGGCGGGGTCTCGAACGCCTACTCGCGCATATGTACGGCCAGGGCTCGTGTACATGGCTGGGTCGGAACGGAGAAATTGTGTCGTCGTCGTGTTCATGGGGAGGCAACGGAATGCGTCGTGTTCATGGGGAGACAACGGAATACGTCGTGTTCATCGGGAGCCAACCGGCTTGGACGGAACATCCGATGGAAACGAGGCCTGGCGTACCACAGAACGGAGGAAAAGGCCTTGTGTTCGACCGGTCACGGTCGAAACGGGATCCTGTTCATCGGGAGGGGTCTGGCGTACCGCAAAACGGAGGAAACGGACTTCTGTTGGACCTCCTTCGGTCGAAACGGGGTCCTGTTGATTGGGAGGGGTGTGGCGTACCGCAAAACGGAGGAAACGGACTTGTGTTGGAGCGCTATGGTCGAAACGGGGGTCCTGTTCATCGGGAGGGGTGTGTCGTACCGCAAAACGGGACTCCACGGGATATTGTTCATCTTCACCGTCGACCTCCTCCAGCCTCCACGGGCTACTGTTCATCCACCATCGACCTCCTCCAGCCTTCACCTGCGACTGTTCATCCACGGGCTCTTGTTCATCCAGCCTCCACCGCTCCTCCACCGGCTACTGTTCAACCAGCCCTCTCCACGGGGTCCTGTTCAACCACCCCTCCACTGGCTACTGTTCATCCAACCCTCCACCGGCTACTGTTCAACCAACCCTCCACCAGCTACTGTTTAACCTTCCCTCCACGGGGTCCCGTTCATCCAGCCCTCCACGGGGTCCTGTTCATCCACGCCCAACCGGCTCGATCGATCGGAGTCATGTTCGTCCAGCAGCAACACCACGGGGTCCTGTTCATCCAACCCCCCACCAGGAACTGTTCATCCAAACCCCCCAACAACGTTCACTGTTCATCAAGGGAAGGAGGCAGCAGGTTCAAACGGCTTCAATTAGCAGCAGTAGCGAACGAAGGAATCGCTCGATTGGGTTCAGTTAACAGCCATCGATCGATCGCTCAGGTTCAGTAACGCGTAGCCTACAGTGCAATTGCTCGGGTTCAGTTAGGCGAACGCCTCGCTCGGGTTCAGTTAGAACCAAACGTCTCGCACCCACACGCGTACGTGTACGAGAGAAACGCGCATCGCTCGGCCCCCGACCACCCACCGTAACCGGGAACTCCTCGAAATTTTCCTCGCCCTCGCTTCTACCATGGTTATTTCCGTCATGGACGGCCCAAAGAATGTCATGCAGCTGCGTCTCCGGCCCGCCCAGGACGAAAAGCCCATTTTCTGTCATGATTTTTTGTCATAAAAGTAGGATTCCACCACATCATGATGATAACGGGTTTTGTCATAATTATCGTCATAGAAGTGCCATAAGCATGACAGAAAAAATTTCGTTCGGCCCTAAATGTCACGGATGTGTCTTTTTTATAGTGGGTGCTCTGCATTTATGTTTTGCGGTCTCAGAAAGGGCTAGCGAGATACCATCTTGCTATATCATATTATGATTGTTTTGAGAAAGTGTTGTCATTCGAGATTTATTATTATTGCTCGCTGGTTGATTATGCCATTGATATGAGTACATATGAGACCCAAATGTTATTGTGAATATGGTTAGTTCATAATCTTTGCTAAAAACTTGAATGCTGGCTTTACATATTTGCAACAACAAGATCAAACAGAGTTTGTAAAAGTTTTTCTTTATCACTTTTAGTTAATCAACTGAATTGCTTGAGGACAAGCAATGGGTTAAGCTTGGGGGAGTTGATACATCTTCATCGTATCTACTTTTCAAAACTCTTTTGCCCTTGTTTTGGACTCTAATTTGCATGATTTGAATGGAACTAACCCGGACTGGCGCTGTTTTCTGCAGAATTGCCATGGTGTTATTTTTGTGCAAAAAATAAAAGTTCCCGGAATGACCTGAAACTTCAGGAGGTCATTTTTTGAATAAATAAAAAATATTGGCTAAAGAATCAACCAAAGGGGACCCACACACTGGCCACAAGGGTGGAGGGCGTGCCCACCCCCCTGGGGCGCGCCCTCTGGTCTTATGGACCCCCTGGAGCTCCACCGACCTCAACTCCAACTCCATATATTCTCATTCGGGGAGAGAGAAAATCAGAGAGAAGGATTCATCGCGTTTTACGATATGGAGCCGCCGCCGCCTCTAGTTCTTCCTCGGGAGGGCAGATCTAGAGTCCGGTTGGGGCTCCAAAGAGGGGAAATCGTCGTCGTCGTCATCATCAACCATCCTCCATGACCAATTTCATGATGCTCACCGCCGTGCGTGAGTAATCCCATCGTAGGCTTGCCGTACGGTGATGGGTTGGATGAGATTTACCATGTAATCGAGTTAGTTTTGTTAGGGTTATATCCCTAGTATCCATTATGTTCTAAGATTGATGTTGCTATGACTTTGCTATTCTTAATGCTTGTCACTAGGGCCCGAGTGCCATGATTTCAGATCTGAACCTATTATGTTTTCATGAATATATTTGTGTTCTTGATCCTATCTTGCCAGTTATAGTCACCTACTATGTGTTATGATCCAGCAACCCCGGAGTGACAATAGTCGGGACACTTCCTGATGATGACCGTAGTTTGAGGAGTTCATGTATTCATGAAGTGCTAATGCTTTGGTCCGGTACTCTATTAAAAGGAGGCTTTAATATCCCTTAGTTTCCAATAGGACCCCGCTGCCACGGGAGGGTAGGACAAAAGATGTCATGCAAGTTCTTTTCCATAAGCACGTATGACTATATTCGGAATACATGCCTACATTATATAGATGAATTGGAGCTAGTTCTGTGTCATCCTATGTTATAACTGTTGCATGATGAATGCCATCCGATATAATTATCCATCATTGATCCATTGCCTATGATCTCGTTTCATATTGAACTTTGCTAAGTTACTTTTCCGTTGCCACTGTTACGATTGCTACCAAACTGCTACTGTTACTTTTGCCACCGTTAACGTTACTTCCATACTACTTTGCTACTAAACACTTTGCTGTAGATATTAAGTCTTACAGGTGTGGTTGAATTGACAACTCAGCTGCTAATACTTGAGAATATTCTTTGGCTCCCCTTGTGTCCAATCAATTAATTTGGGTTTAATACTCTACCCTCGAAAACTGGTGCGATCCCCTATACTTGTGGGTTATCAATCTCCAAGAACATCGAGGAGAACATGGTATTGAGAATCAAAAAGAGAAGAAGCCATCTAGCTACTAGCTATGGACTCGTAGGTTTGTGGTAATCTACTCACGCTTCATCGGAAGGGCAATAGAGTTGATGTAGAAGCCCTCCATGATCGAATCCCCCTCGGCACGATGCCAGAAAAGGCCCCTAGATGGGATCTCACGGGAACAGAAGGTTGCGGCGGTGGAAAAGTGTTTCCGTGGATGCCTCTGGTGGTTTAGGAATATATGTGAATATATAGGAGGAAGATTTAGGTCAGGGGGTCACCGAGGGGCCCATGAGAGGTAGGGCACGCCCTACCCCCTGGGCGCGCCCTCCCCCTTGTCGCCGCCAAGTGTCTCTTTTGACTTGCACTCCAAGTCTCCTGGGTGTCTTCTGGTCCAAGAAAAATCATCGCGAAGGTTTTATTCCGTTTGGACTCCATTTGGTATTCCTTTTCTGCGAGGCTCAAAAACAAGGAAAAAACAAAAACTGGCACTGGGCTCTAGGTTAATAGGTTAGTCCCAAAAATAATATAAAATAGCATATTAATGCATATAAAACATCCAAAACAGATAATATAATAGCATGGAACAATAAAAAATTATAGATACGTTGGAGACGTATCAATTTGTCAGGCTCTAGACATCGATCACGTTGATCGTGTCATCGGTCGTCAAGCGGGGGCAACTAGGACAAGGTGAGGGGTCACTGGTGGATCACTAACCAACCTATACTAAGCAGTTTAGGATAAGCAAATAAGGTAACAATTGCAAGTTACAAAATCAGACTATGCATCAGAATAGGATCATACAAAAGCAGTAGCAGTTCTAATGCAAGCATAAGAGAGAAGGGAAATGGGCGATATAAGAATGATCAAGGGGGTTTGCTTGCCTGGAAGCTCTGCAGACAGATAAGAACCCTCGACGGTGAAGCAGTCGATCACCGTATCAACAGTGTCTCGGGGTCTATCGAAAAAGAAGTAATGGAGGGGGAACACAATAAATAACAGAGCAATCGAAGGCATCTCAAAGCATGACATGACAATATGATGTGTTAGGGGTGACCTAATGCAGTGCTACGCGTTACAGACGGGGCGAAAAATATCCGGGAATATTTCCCCGGCTTCATGCAATTATCGGACAAGCAATCCGGAGGAGAAGGTTCCATGTTCATTGTGTTACAGACATGTGACACGTACATGGAGGACATATTCAGGTTCGTCTTATTTTTCTGATCATTTTTCATATATAAACCTTTTTCATCTGACTTACGGTTTATTTTCTATTAATTTACAAAGTTTTAAATGATTTTTTGAATTTTCTATTTATTTTAATTTTGAAAAACACCAGTTAGAAAATGGGTGCACTCGGTGCAGTGCAACCATGGGTGCACCAGAGGCTGACCAATGGGCCACGGGGTTGCTGAGTCGGCACGTCAACGCTGACCAGTTGACCAGTCAACTGGTTCAGCAGACCCACAGGCCAGGACCCGGGGGGGCTATGCCCTGCCACGTCTGCAGTGGCGGCGTGCGAGGGAGGGTCGCGCGGCGCGGGCTCCGGCGGCCAGTGGCCGTGCGGGCGGCGGCCAGAGCAGGCACGGGGGCGGCGGGCGGCGCCAAGCGGGTTGCACGTGCGCAAGTGATACTTCACCAACGTATCTATAATTTTTTTATTGTTCCATGCTGTTATATTATCACTCTTGGATGTTTTATATTCATTTTATATCATTTTTGGGACTAACCTATTGACATAGTGCCCAGTGCCAGTTGCTGCTTTTTGCTTGTTTTTTACTTCACAGAATATCAGTACCAAACGAAGTCCAAATGCCACGAAACTTTTTGGAGATTTTTTTGGGCGAGAAGACAACTTGGGAGCCAAGGAAGCACCAGAGGGGAGGCCCATGGGGCCCACCACCCACCTGGGTGGCGCGCCCTGATGAGTGGTGGGGCCCATGGAGGGGTCCTCCACCGCCTCCCAGCTCTATAAATACTCAGATATTCTAGAAACCCTAGGGGAGTTGACGAAACACAATTCCGGCTGCCGCAAGTTCCAGAACCACGAGATCCAATCTAGATCCCTATTTCGGCACCCTGCCGGAGGGGAACACGATCACGGAAGGGTTCATCATCCTCATTGGTGCTCCTCCGATGATGCGTGAGTAGTTCATTATAGACCTACGGGTCAATAGGCAGTAGCTAGATGGTTTGTTCTCTCTTCTTGATTCTCAATACAATGTTCTCCTCGATGTTCTTGGAGATTTATTTGATGTAATGACTTTTTGCGATTTGTTTGTTGGGATCCAATGAATTGCGAGTTTATGATCAGATCTATATCCATGAATATTATTTGAGTCTTGTTTGATCTCTTATATGCATGATTATTTATAGTCTCGTATTTCTTCTCCGAAACTTTGGTTTGGTTTGGCCAACTAGATTGATTTTACTTGCAATGAGAAGAGGTGCTTTGTGATGGGTTCGGTCTTGCGGTGTCCTCACCTAGTGACAGAAGGGGTAGCGAGGCATGTATGTATCATTGCTATTAAGGGTAAAAGATGAGGTTGATTCCTACATGAATAGATCTTGTCTACATCATGTCATCGTTCTTATTGCATTACTTTGTTTCTCCATGAAATTAATACACTAGATGCATGTTGGATAGCGGTCGATGTGCGGAGTAATAGTACTAGATGCAGGCAGGAGTCGGTTTACTAATCTTGGACGTGATGCCTATATACATGATCTTGGCCTTGGATATTGTCATAATTATTTTTTCTTCTATCAATTGCCCAACAGTAATTTGTTTACCCACCGTATGTTATTTTCTCAAGAGAAGCCACTAGTGAAATCTACGGCCCCCGGGTCTATCTTTTATCATATTGTTTTCAGATCTATTATTCCAATAATACAAAAAAACCTTGCTGCATTTTTTCTTTACTTCTTTTATTTTGTGTTTTCGCTAGATTTATTTATCCAAACTCATACAATTTAATCTATATTTTTACCGTGGAGGGATTGACAACCCCTCTTACGCGTTGTGTTGCAAGTATTTGTTCTTTGTGTGCAGATACCGTTTACATAGTGTTGTTTGGTTTTCCAATTGGATTGATAACCTTGGTTTCATAACTGCGGGAAATACTTGTCGTAGTTGTGTTGCATCATCCCTTCCTCTTTGGGAAAATACCAATGTAGATTCATGCCACGTCAGCAAGGTAGTGGCGGGGAACGGCGGGCACGGGCGGATGAAGGCGGAGCGAGCGGGGTGGGGCGCGGGCGCGTCGGGCACGCGGGCACGGCGGCGAGCCAGGCCTGAGCAGGCGAGCAGATGAGACCGAAGGAAGCAGGCGCGGTTGGCTGGCGAGTGCGCAGCCAGGAACTGCAGCAGCAGCACGGGGGCACGCGTGCGGTAGGCCGGGGCGCGGGGGCGGAGGCGCGATGCGAACGTAGCCGCGGCCAAGGAATAGCCCGGAACAGGGCGAGCGTGGCCTGGTGCGGCTGGGCGCTGGCCGGAGGCGAGGCCAGGCAGTGGGCGG
>NC_057802.1:545827065-545833551 GCF_018294505.1 Triticum aestivum
GTCTCGATGGGGTGGATCGACGAGGTGGACGACGGCGGCCGTGGTTGGGGAAGACGGTGATGGCAGTGGCGGCGTCAATCCAGCTGCGTAGGAGACGAAGATGAAGATGGCGGTCCTCCTTGGCACAGTCTCATCGCTTGAGGAGGCTAGTGGTCATGGCTATGACGACGGCGCGACGATGGCCGAGCTCGGGCCGAAGCGAGGGTGGCGCGAGGGGGAGGAAACGAAGCTAGGGTTAGTAAGGATGGTCGGGGTGGCCTTGTAGACGCAGGCGTCACGGGATGGCCGCCGCTGGGCCATCCACGGCCACGGACGTGTGCGCGGCGTCCAGCGCACTTGATGAACAGGAGGTTGAAGGAGAGTGTTGTTGGGCTGGCCTCGGTACTATTCATCATGGGCCAAAGTGCATAGGAGACTTTCTCCTTATTCTTTTCTTCCAACATTTGTCTTTGTTTTGCATTTAATTAAAATAACAAACGATTTTTGTTTGAGTTGAAACTTGGCACATAATTACTAGGCTATATATTGGAGTTGTCCACAAAGTTTCAGATTAATTGGGAAAGCGAAACTAATTGTTTTATTTTTAAGAGGACATTTTATTTTCTCATGGACCACTTATTAGATTCTTAGGAATTTGTTAGTGAGTCAAATGAAGTTGGTTTCAACATGAAAATGACCAGGGGAATTTTTAGAATAAAGCGAACATTTTAATTTTACTGTTTGAAGAAATAAAAATTTCGCCTGCTATTTAAATTTGAATCTAACTTTGATTTTTGAACAAGTGACAGTTTGCATAGTAATCATGATGACATGGTCACCATTAGGGGGAGATTACTGTAGCAAGATTCTCGAGGTGTTACACGAAGATTGAAAGGGTCGAGGTTGGGTTCTATCTAGCAGTGGCAATGGAGAGTACAACTGGTGTTATTAACAAGGTGGGGATAAAGTATCGATTGCTCAATAGTCCTTGCATTTCAATAAATGGTACTTACAGTCCAGGCTTGGGCCTAATTTATTGTCGGCTAACATGTACGCAATGTGCCAATCTATACTGGAGCAGTGTATTCAACAACAACAACTCATTTCATCAAATTGTGCACCGATCCCTATACAGCAGAGCGGCGGGTGAGATTCCAGTGAGCGTCGTTGCCGAGTGCTCCTAGTCCGCATCCGGTACTACTAGAGTTGATTGTCATGAGCCGGGTCCAAGATCATTGCACCACACATATCCATCTCTTTATTTATTATTTTGTTGAACGTGTTGGATGTGTGCGTCATGTTATGTAGACATCAAGCATTCGTTTTGTACGGTTATATCACCTCGGTATATCACACTGAACGAAAATATCCTTTTATCGTTAAAAAAATGTATATCCAGCGACATGATTTGCCCCATCTACTGCCTTGGATACCTTTGGCTGTTGAGGCAGTAAATGAACCAATCAATGTGTGCACGGCGTGTGAATTCTAACATGGCAATAGGTACCCGCGAACCCCGCGGGTAAACACCCTATTAGAGTAAGGGTTTGAAACAAATAAATACCCATGAGTTTATGAATTAGAAAAATTGTACCCATCGGGTAAGCCGGGTATAGGTACGGGAATGCAATACTCATACCCGTGCACCCGCGTACCCATACTAATTTCTTCTAATAGGAGGCTCCATGTGTCATTCACTAAAGGAACCTAGCCATTGTACCCTAGGCTAACGCAACCGCTAACCTCGACCCAAAAGTCTCTCCCCTTACGTATGTGCATGTTGTTTAAATGTGTCGATCTTGTTTCGTGAACTCGTGGTTTTGTTTATCTTATTATATAGTCTCTTTCGGTTGATTATTTCGAAGTAGGGGCTGCAAAAGTACCTTCAATAAAAGAAAATTAGAGAAAATTGTGCCTGTCTTGTTTTTGTAACTGAAAGAAAAGAATAGATGTGAGTGTGTCTCTAAAAGTTCACGCACAGGCTACCCACCCATGTATATAACTGGACATTGTTTAGTGCCATCTATTTCGTGCTTATTGCTATGCATTTCTGAAAATTAATATCATTCTTTTTATTCCGTCACACAACAAGTCATCATCTATATGTGCTCAAATGCTAAAATGTGGTATATATGTACTGAAATGTTGAAGTATAAATGTTGAAATGTTGTGTACATATGTGTAAATGTTGAAAAATACATGATGAATTGTGAATTGGGTACGGTGACCGAGGTGGGTATTTTTACCCGCGAGTATTACCTGCACCCGTCCGGGTGCGGGTATGGGAACAGTTTGAAACCCGAGGTGCGGGTACGGATACGGGTATGGGCAAAAAAGAATAAGACGGTACGGGTTTGGGCGACCATTACCCGCATCTGAACCCGGCGGGTGCCATGTTGGAATGCTCTGATGACACTGCTCGTCAAGTCAAGTCAAGATAACTACTCCCTCTCTTCCATATACTACACTAGTGTTAAAAGATGTCTTACATCATGGGATGAAGGGAATAGTATATTCTTTTTAAACGTGGCTGAACTTTCAAACAAATGTCTCTCGGTAGTTAATTGGAGGTCAGAACTGAAATATCTTGTCATTTTACAGTCCTTGTTTTAGTTCACAGATTTATATTGTAAATAGGCTTGTATTGTTCAAAAGGCAGGTGGTATTTTGGCCAAGTGAAATGGTATAGCGCAAATGATTGCCTGAAGAGATGCCCCATGGCTGCCCATGGCGGCCGACCGCTCGTTGATCATCATGAGCCAGGGTCTCAAATCATTGCATACCTCATCAATTTCTCTATACATCGACATGATTTAACGTGGCTAGTACCACGGGTAACCGGTTATAAGGACATCTCCAACAGCAACCCGCAAATTTTCTCCCGCATCCGTCCACGGATAGGGGTGACCAATTCGTGGACACAGATGCGGGAAGCAGTTATTCAACCGTAGCCGCATACATTTTCACAACAATTTAAACCAACCAGACAAAATTCGTTCAAACAAGTCCGGATTTCATATAAACACGACGGATTTCAGTACAAATACGTCAAAGCAGTGCTAGGCGGGCTCTGAAGTATAATTAATACCTAATCAAAATGATCGCCGGTGTCCGATCCCCGTGTCCGGCCATCGGCCCCGAGAATTGAAGCTACACCATCTCCAGTTCCGCCTCGATGCTCTCCAACTCCGCCTCCATAACCTCCGCTTCCGAAGCCCCAGGAACTGAAGTTGTTCGCCTCCACGTCGCCGCCAAGCGGCTAACCGACCGAAGATGCTCAGCCCACCAAGCTTGGCGTCGACGGGAGGGGACGAGCAGTGGCCTTCCTGGGACACGAGTGGTAGCGACCTCCCGTGCACTACTATTCCTCACTGTCGGCAGCGCCCACGGACGTGTCGGCTTCTTCGTGGTCGTGGCGCCGAGGGCGCGGCCTCATGTCGTCGGTCTCGCCGAAAAACGCCTCACCCGCCTCCTCGCCGCACTCCTTGCCGGCGGCATCCACCTTCGACACCCGCTGTCGGTACCGCCAGCGGGCGAGGCGAATCTCGCGGGCGGAGCGGTAGGACTCGAGCAGCACCTCCTGCTCCACCAAATCCGCGTCTGGCGCGACCGCCCTGCCGGCGGCGACCTGCTCCTCAGCCTACGGATGCTCCTGGAGGAGGTTGTGGTTGTAGTTGGCGTCGGCCTGCGCCTCCCGGAACTGGTCCCCCTACTCTTCCTCACCATGTCCATATAATGGGCACGAGCCTAGCGATGGTCATGATGCAATGCACCGGCGAGGATGGAGCGGAGGAGCAGGGTGTCATGGAGGAAGAGGGTGGCATTGGCTCGTCGTCAAAGGCGTCCTCTATTTGCACGTCATTGTCGGAGGCGTCCTTCGGCTGCCTACCAGCCTGCCAGTCGGCAGCAATGGTGGCCATGGCCTTCTTCTGCTTCGACGTCAGCCGTCCTATAGAGCTTTGACGACGGAGGGGTCCATGGGGGGAGTGGTGCGGAAAGGGATGACTGTGGCTATGGCAGGGCACCGGGCAGCGATTTATATAGCACCGGTGGGCGGTAGAGGGACGGAGGGGTGATGTCGGAGGACACACCTCGGCAACCGTGCGCCATCAGTGTGGACGGCAGACGGATGGATGGGCATCATGTTGTTTGAACGCGCGGCAATCGCCTGCACCAGGGAGCGGCGCGGGCGACGCTCTCTCGGCCGATGCGCCGCTTCAATGCCGCTCCAGTAAGCGGTCGCGTCCGCTCTAGCTGGGCATGAATGCGGGCGCTGACTCTCTCGAGCGGCGCTAACCGAAAACGCGTGAGAGGGGGAGGGGTTTTTGATGGGTCATGGCGGTCAGAAGCGGGCTTGGGATCGGTCCGGACTCCCGCAAACCTCTGTCAGTTTTGTCTCCGGTTTGCGGGAGAAATCACGTCCGAACCACAGCACGGACTGATACAGGACCGCGCGATCTGGATGGTTGCGGGAGGTTTGTGGGTCGGCGTTGGAGATGCCCTAATGTTAGAGCATTTACGTCCGCAAATAGCTAATGTGACCTTCTGTACGCCTGCGGACACGTCCGTGAACAGTGCTAGGGAGGTCCCATCTGGCCCTACCCACAACCACACTTCCAAATCTTAATATCCATGAAAATCCATGCACGGCGATCATATAACGCAAATTCATTATATATTTAACGATAAAAACATAGTGTAGCCCGAATAAATTCAGTACATGCCAAAATAAAATTTAATACTTCATGCATAGATAGGTAGATAGGTGATACATGAATGAATCAATGACTTTAGTTGTCACGGGCATTGATACTCTTCTTTATGCGGAGCAACCACTTCTTCCCTTCCTCATCCAAGAGGTTGATGTCTTGCAACATGATTCTCGACTCTTCCGTCTCTCTTGCAAGCCGCAACTTCTCTTTCTCGAGCTCAATACTAAGCATTATCACCATTTGCTTAGGTTCCCACGTTGCAACCTTCTCTTGCCTCTCCATTTTTGCTTTGTTCTTCTTCAACATCAACTTTTCTCGGCCGAACTTCATCTTCTCCCTTTACACATCAATGAACATCTTGTACCTTTCCTCCTTCACCTCTTTAGCATAAAAACTGCCGGTCCAAGTGGCGGACATTTTGCTTGCCGCGCCTTCACGCACCACCCTCTCTTTCTCCCACTTGTTCCCCATCACTTGCCAGTTTCTTGTTGGCGCGGTTGACTGCAAGTCCGCTCTCCTTCCTCATCCAATCCAATTGATTGACCCGAGCTTGACCCATTGTTTTTCTTCATCTTCTTCGTGCCCTTTTCAATCTCTTTGAGCATGGTTTGCCACTTGGTTTCCCATTCAACTTCAACCAACAATGAGAAAAAATAAATGTCTTCTTCTCTGTTTGATGGTACAAAGTCGCCGCAAAGTTGCATGGGTTTGGACTCTGATGCCGCTTTGGTTCCGGCCTACAACTTGTTTGAGATAACCAACAAATTTGCTAACGGGATGCCCGATGGTATGTGTAATAAAAGAATCTATGAATGCAATTGGAAAGAGGCAAAAAAATTATACCGGGTCTTGGTCGGGCATTCCGTCGAATACCAAGCCGACGAAGCCGGATGCATTTGGAGCACCGCCGAGTGAGCCATCATGTCCGCGTCGGGGACGGCTTGTGAAAAGCTCAAATCCAGGATGCTAGTCCACTAGGAGGGAAAACGGAGTCGAGCTCCGGCGACAAATTGTTTGTCTCCACGACCACGACGGAGGGATTGGCTTGCGTCACGTCCATGTCCTCGGCAGCGGTCAACAAGGCCGCATCTGCAGCTGCCTTCTCTGCCGCCTCATACCCACGCTACCACCGACGGTGCTCCTTCCGAGCAAGGTTCTCTACCTTACAAGGATCTGCCACCAAGCCGGGGAGCCTGACTAATTCCGTGGCCATGGTGACAGACAAGATCGTTGCAATGACATCAACGAAGGTGGACGAAATGGAGGAGGGAGGCGGGACGAGTTCGTCCGATGCGGGGTACTAGTCAATTTTTAGAGGAATTGTGATGGGTCCGACTTGACAGAGCTTACGTGGCTGGCTGGCTGGCCCGGGCACATCCGGGCGTCTCGATCTCCGTCCCAGATTTGGGCCGGATATGAGGAGTGTCGGTCAGTCTGGGCATTTGGGCCAAAAATTGAAGCCCGGTTGGGTCACGTTCTTTTGTCGGGGCATTGATCGGATAGCCCGCCTGGGTGTTTGGGTGGGTATGGGGGGTCCAACTATAGATACTCTTAGGGCATCTCTGATAGGATCCATCGAAACGCCCCACCCCTTTCTCTCCCATGGGAGATTAGAGCATCTCTAGCTGATCCCTTAAAGGTCCGACGAACTACACTCTTCCGGCCGATTTACGGGACAGCCCAAAAATCCGGCCCGAGAAGATAATGCAAAATGGTCTGGACCGTAAAAAGTTTACGGGAGGCCTGTAAACCGCCCTCGCTTCCGGTATATATGTCGGCGCCCAGACGATTTAGG
>NC_057802.1:545833772-545835775 GCF_018294505.1 Triticum aestivum
AGGGGTTTCGGCGACTGCAGGGGCTTCGGCTGCCGCGGTGGAGGCGACGGCCGCGGCGGCGTCGTCGCCCGCAAGCGCAGGAATGACAACGAGGCAGGCGGCTCCGGCCTCCGCCCTGTCGTGTCGGACAGGCAGAGGAAGGCGGCGCGCAAGTGCGGCGCCAAGTCCCGCAGCGCCGACGCTCCGACTTGGGCCAGCTTCCGTCGCCTCGATGACATCTTCGATCCAGCACTGCAGCGTTGTAGGGAGGCGGAGGTCGCATGGTTCAACGCGAAGGAGGCCGCCGCAGCCGGAGATGTAGATGCGGCCGCGCGCGTGCCAGCGCTCCTGGAGGAGTTCCAGTTGCAGGCGACCATCTGCTCCATGCTGATCTACAACACTCTGCACGGCAACGAGCCTCCGCCCAATCACGGTAGCGACAGCAACTCCGACGAGGACTCAGGCGACGAGTAGATCTTTAAGCTATGGGTTTGTACTAAAAAACCCCTATGCTATGCGTGCGAACTCCCGTATGCTATGCTATGCTATGTTGGTGTGGTGAACTCCGGCGACATGTTTTTAGCGCAAAGTAGTTCGTTTAAATTTGTATCCTATGCGGGATCTATTCTTGCAGCGCGCCCGGCGTCCTAAATAATCGTTTTTTTAGAAAAGGAGGAGGACCCCTGGTCTGTGCATCTGGACGATGCATACGGCCACTTTATTAATTATTCTTACAAGACCTTACAAAGCCATACAACAATAAGACTAAAGCCACCGTCTAAACAACAACTGTCGCTACACCTATCCAATTGATGAAGGGGCGCTGATAGCCTGGGCCTAATACCAAACAGACATCGCAGCCAGACCTAACATCTAAGACCTGAGGTCCCAACCAGGACGCCTGCCGGGTATGGGCACCCATCAGTTCGGCGTGCTCCTCAACCAGGAAGCCTGCCGGGTATGAAGCCGCCGCAACCACTTGCCACCAATCCATCTTCAGAGTTGTATTGTTGCATCAACCTTGCCCGGTCTAGCTGCCACCACGACGCCAGACAGTGTCAACCTCCTGTGCGTGTCCATCACCACACATCTGACGCCAAGCCTCCGCTACTCCATGCCGCCAAGAGCCGCCATGAATATGTAGAACGAAACACCGCTCCACCGAAGAAGCCATCCGTTGGTCCCTCGAGCCCGCGTGCATCTCCAAGAATGCCGCCCCCAAGGGGGTAACGACACATGAATGCCGCCGTCATCCTATCAATTGATCTAGGGTTTTCCCCGGAGGTATTGGGTGGGTTTGGGATTTGTACCTCGATGATGCCTTCATGAAGGAAACGATGATAAGGGCATCGTCATCACCGGCTCCGTCCAACGACCGAAAACTAGGCTTTCACCCGGATCCGTCCCAAGGAATCCACCCGACAACCTGTGCACCGTCTCGACCGCCTTCAAAGCCCCAGATCTAGCTACCTAGATCCGGCGACCAACCGCAACAGCAGTGCCACCGTAGGAGTCCTGGCGCACCTGCCACTGCCAGAGTGTGCCTCCAGTGGAGCCTGGGAGGAGGGCTCCCACCCCCACCTCGCCAAACCGCGAGAGCCGCAGAGATGGATCCCGCGCGCTCGTCACCGTCTCTGATCCGAACCAATCTGCAAACAGATCACCGTCACAGATCCGCCTTGGACAGGGACTGCACCACGCCATGTCGTCGCGGGAAGCCCGAGCTTCACCCGCCACCACCATCCAGGGCCGCCGCCCCGGGATCCAGACAGAACATCGCCGCTGCCACCGGCCTTGTTCCGCCGCCGCCCACCGGCCACTGCGACCTCCGCCGCCATGCCGCCGACAGATCTGGGCGAGGATATCCATCCTTCCCGAGGGCACACGTCGCAGCCTCTTCTCGACATACCTCCGGTCGCACGGGAAGCCATTGTGGCCGCGTGCCCACCCCTCGCCGGATGCCGCGCACGTGCCGCCCCGCCGGCGGCGAAGGCCGCCGCCACGAGGAGACCCGCACGCAGCCG
>NC_057802.1:546147299-546152757 GCF_018294505.1 Triticum aestivum
CTCCTACGTTTGCGTCACTCTGAAGTGTAGGGGTGTAGTGTAGCGGTCAGGCGAAGGGACGGGAAGTCGGTTTGAATGCGACGCAGCGGCTGGAGTAGGCTTCTCGGTCACCGCGTCGGCATTGAAGCAGCACCGCTCGCTCCTACGTTCGCGTCGTTCTGACAGACATCAGTATTGTGGAGTCACGTCTGCTTTGTAGCGGCGCTGACCGACATGAATGCACGGTAATGGCTTCACACGGGGAGGGTTTATGATAAGACCGGGGTGGGGGAGACATACGTGGCAATGGTCCGAACGCCGCAAAGGTCCTCTGATTTGCGTTTAGTTTATGAGATTTCAAACACCCAAACCTGACGGTTGATTGATGAGGTATCGCATTGGACGACAAACTATGTACATTCGGACCGTTTGATCCGAACGGTTCTTGACGGTTCGAGGTCCGCGTAAAGATACCTTTACTCACGCGAGAAACTAGTGTAGGGGTGGTTGACGTGAAGGTACAATTGAATGAACGATGGAGGCGGGCACATGGGCGGATGGGCAAGCTGCTGCTGCCGCTTAACTTGGATGCGTGGAGAAGTGGAGAAGGCAACCCATCGGTTCAAGTAGATTTCCTTGTCAGTCTCACTCCTATCTTCTATATATTTAACTAGAGTATCATGGTTTGTTCGGTCAGAGGAGAGGGTGCGCCCGACCAATTGAGTTTCTTGTAGTATGCAAAAGCTTTTCTTGATCAAGGTTTGTCAACTTGCCAACTTGCCATCGGTGTCAAACCGTAAGCACGCAAGCACTAGCGTAGGCTAATTCAGCTGTCATGCATGCCACCGAAATCCAAGTATCTTTCAGCCCGACACGCAGACTTAGATTAAGCGCCTTTGCACTTGTGTGTGCCAGTGTCCAAGTGAGCCATATATATAGATAATTAGCCAATCAGTCGGTGTCTAAGCTAATGATGCCGTGTGATGATGCTAGTAAATTTAGTATACGTGCATGCGGTGGCACGCTACTCGAGGCAGCCGGTCGGGCGAAAGGCTAGGGAGAAGAAAGTTGTTCGCTATCGTTTCGTGTGAGCTCACCACCTCTCCCAAGCAGGAGGGAAGAGACATGCGGCGGAGTGTGCTATAGCAGTTGCTTGCTTGCTTCTTTTTCCAAGAACAAATCCTTCCATCAAAGTGTCAAGTCAACCATGCACGCACGACAGACACGACACAGTCCCTTTCTCTCTTTCTTCGCTGGCTGGCCAAGCAACGCTAAGCTACGCATGTCATGCATTGCACGGTCGTCCCAAAAAGTCCACCAAGGATGAGTCATCACCATGAGTCCATGACTCTCTTACCCATGGGAAATGGGAATAATTTTAGAACTTTGCTACACTTACGTAATTGTTTTACGTAGACCCCTTACGAAATCAACTTGGCAACTGGTGATTGGTTAGTAGGAAATCACGGGGCAGGGCCCGCAGTTAAAAACTTAAAATCAGGGGGCGGAAGAGATTTAGGGAAATGTTTACGTAACAGGCACGTAGGTGTACGTAGATGTAGAACTATTGATAATTTTATAGGGTTGACAGACTCACGGTCTATGACACACATACGTACGACACCGCTTCCGACCGGTCCTTGCACCAACCACCACCACTCAGATTTTCTCGCTTGGGTTCTCGAAAGAAATGCTGAATACGCTGTAAAATCGGCCTATCATGCTCTTCTGACTCAGACGAGCTACCGGCAGGAAGGGACGATAGCGGAGACTTCATCGTGCGAAACACCACCGTAGACCGCTCTAAGGAAACTCAAAATTCTCCCGAGAATTCGGGTTTTGGGCTGGCATGTGCCCCGTCGTATTCTTCGGACTATGCCACATTGCAGTATCATATCAAAACAACACCTCAAAAGGGAATTTTTAATCCCCTCTCACTATGGTTAGCTACTCCTGCTATCCCAAGCGAGGTTGAGATCTTCTCCACTTGCTTCCAGTCATCCTCTCCTCTCGGGTTGATCAAGTGGTGCCCTCAGCGCCGCTGCCCAGACTGGGGGGTTGCACGTATCGGTGTTGCCGGTTGGGGCTCCTCTCCTACTTGCACTATGCGAGATAGGGTTTTGTGTTTGGTGCTGATGGCGTCTGGTTCGACTTCTTCACGGAAATGCTCAAGGGATGATTTAGATGAGATGATGTACCGTTGGGGCCTGTGTATGATGTTGTTTTCGAGCAGGAAGAGGCGCCACCGGCGAAGGCAACACACTGGTTGGCCATCATGAGATTGCATATAGCCAAAGAATATGGTGAGTTTTGGTTCTATAAGAATATGAGGATTGTGTGGGATCTTGCTCGCAAAATTAGGTTCAGATCTTCGGGTGATAATTTGTCCACTACTCAATTGACATGTCTTGGAGACTGGGAGAAGGTGATGGAAGGGGGTCTCTGGATCTTCCGTGGATGTACGATGGTTTTTGCCGAATATGATGGGTTCTTGTTGAATATGCTGGATGTCCGCGGTTTGATTAGACCATAAGGAGAAACCCTTGTCATCATTCTAGAGAGTAGTTGTTAGCAATTTTTGTGAGCACTCTACTAAAAAGATCAGCTGCCAAATTGAAAAGGAGAGGAGAGATGGGGTCGCCTTTTCTAACACCTCTAGAGGTTTCAAAGAAAGCACTATTATAATCATTAGTCCTAAATCCCAGTGAACCCTTATAGAGCAAGGATTTTTTTTTTTATCATCCATATGGGACTAAAGCCCCCTACAATACACCATTTTAGAAAGAAATTTATTAATAACCCTATCATAAGCCTTCTTATATGTTGAGCTTTTTATCACGACCAAGTGTTGGCATAAAGGACTATGGGCATGATGGGAGTATTTATGAGCGGAAGCATGGGTGGTGCCATGGGAGGCGGCATAAGAGGATTCACGACTTCTATTGTAGGAGGCATGATGGTGCCATGGGAGGAGACGATGGTGCCAATGTATCGACTATGAGAATGGAGGGGAAGCAAGACATGATGATAATGCAATTAATAGTGATGGCAATGGAGCCAATGTTCTATGCACTTTTTGTTTGTGTTAGTGATGCACAATGCTTGTGGTTTGAATTTGAATTCGATATGCGGGTTTGAAGTTTAATTTGATATTGTTAATTATTTTTGTAGTGACCTCTCAAAGTTTTATTTTTATAATGTCATGTTTTGTTTCAATATGTAGGCAATTCTGGAGAAGGACACTCTTTTAGGGCACCTGTTTTATAGATTATCTGTTACGGCAGAAAATTTTCTGCTGCCCTAAAGCCTTCTCTGTCATGCCCTAAAACTTATTGTGGGCACCAACTTTTACATCATGTGTTGGATGAGCATCTCTAGCTCACCCCAATGACTTCATTTTTCATCTATGTTTTACTTATCTTTTAATTCAAAGTATTTTGAGAAATTGAACTTTTGTCCATCTAATCCATCACTCAAAACTTAATTCTTCAATTATTATTATTTTTGCAAATTCATCGCATCAAAATTCAACTATGAATATATAAAAACTTCAACCAATTCAATAAACGACAAATACAGAATCCTAATTGTGCCACAAAGCGCTGAATGGTGGCAGCCGAACACAACTGAACTTGAACAGTACAAGTGCCTGCTCAAGAAATGCTCAGACAAATGTGTTGAACATATGGTTTTGCATGTATATTGTATATCCTGGCCCACCTCTTAGTCATTGTATAGTAGAGGTCGAGGCCCATGTTGTACACATATATACGTGCTTTATGCACCAATCAATACATTGAGTTGCATTGCCAAAAGTTATCTTTCAACATGGTATCATACCTTCGATGCCGCTGCCGCCGCGTTCTCCCACGCCGCCGCGCCGCCGCCCTATGTCATAGCCGCCGCCCTTCCCACCTAACCCTAGCTTCCGCCTCCCTCATCTAACCCTGCCGCCGCCGCCCTTCCGTTCCGCCGCCGCTGCCCCTTCCCGCCGTCGCCGCCCTCCCGAACCGCAGCCGCCGCCCTCCTGACCCATAGTCGCCGCGCCTCCCCCACCCCATCCCGCGCCGCCATGGAGTCTCCCACCACCCCCAGTTCCTCCGTCTCCACACGCACCAATCCGTTCGCCGGTCCCGACCCCGTTCTCATCCGCGATCTCAACATCCTCGGTTGGGTTCCCGTCATCCTTGACCACCACACCTCCACCTACTATGCCTGGAAGATGTACTTATCCCTTCTGTTCTGTGAGTACAATCTCCGGGATCACATCGATGGCTCCGTGGACTCCCGCTTCATGGTGAACAATGACGAGTGGATGACCATCGACGCCACTCTCATCCGCTGGTTCTACACCACCATCTCGAAGGACCTCCTCCACACGGTGGTCTCTGGCGAGGATGACGCTCACGCCGTCTGGACCAAGCTCACGACCTCTTCACCGATAACAAGCTTCAGGGCAAAGTTTTCTTGCACGGCGAGTTTTTTGGGTGTCAGCAGCATGACTCGTCCATTGACGACTATTGCATGCGCCTCAAGAAGCTTTCCGATGAGCTTCGTGACCTCGGTGAGAAGGTCTCCGACGAGCTTCTTCTGAGTACGATCACCGCCGGCCTGAACGACGACTTCGGGAATGCCGCCTCCAATCTCACCCTCATCCCCAACCCGACTTTTCCCAAGGTCATGGCGTACCTGAAGCTGGAGGAACGCAGGATGAAGATGGCTCCTCTGTCCATGCTGGTGAAATGTTCAGATGAGTGAAACCAGGAGACGTGATCCTTTTCCAGGCAATTGAAACGGAGCACGGCAGCCGGCTGTCAGTGTCGTGGGCCGAAGCGGACGGAAGGCGTCAAAGCCGTATTTAAACGGCGGCGGTTACAGGCTTACGGCAACCGCAAGCACAGCCGAGTCGAGGTTGACAGCGATTCAGGACAGGGACGACTGAGGGAGCCTGTCTTTTCACGAGTGTCCGCGCGGTTCACGCTCACCGCCGCGCCGCGCGCGCGCACATCAGTCACCGGCCTCAGCCTGCATCCGGTCGTTCACACACGCACGCACACGCACGGTGATTTGATCCTCCTCTCTTGCTCAGCTCGCAAGAAACAGTGTCAGCCTCGGCGGGGAAGCTCCGGCTATGGCGTGCACTGCTGCACTGCGCGCAGGGAAGCTCCCGGACGCAACCGGCGACCAAGACGACACCAGCGTGTGCGTCCATCTGCTTCTCGTACCGACGCACGGAAAGGAGAAGATCCGGTCTGGGAGCTGGAGGTTCCTTGTAGGGTAGTGTCAGCTAGGAGCACACACAACTTTTATAACACATAAAGTACAGATCTGGTACTGCCTTGATCGGCGAAATAGGATTGCAGCGGCAGTGAGGAATTAGGGCATCTCCAATGCGCAAAATTTCGTGTTCTGACCCTTTTTTTGGTATAAATTCAGGATCTGGCCCCGGTTGGGAATTTTTTCGAGATTTGACCCTTTT
>NC_057802.1:546153268-546159261 GCF_018294505.1 Triticum aestivum
CCCTCCTCCCCCCGTCGGCAGTTTCTCCTTTCTTTCTCCCTCAAGTCGCCCCTCTCTCCCTCTCTCATCTCCTCCACTCTCCCCCTCGGATCTTCACCGTTTCTTCACCGTTTTTGCGGATCGAGATGGCCCCGAAGAGAGAAACGTAAGCTCCTCCGATCCCTCCAATTAGTTTTTGCAAACTTGCTTCCGATTCGACGCATTATTTGCTTGAAATCCATCATATTTTTGAACTTAGATTGGATTTTTTCACCTAAGATTGTTTTAGCTTGATTGTAGTTCTAGTTCTTAGTTCTTTAGTAAGTAGTGGTATTGAATATGGACTCTAATCAATAGTTCATATGTTAGTGTGAAGATGAACCCTAGTTCATAATTTTTTTTGTTAAAAAAATTATGATGTAATGCACGTGGGAGGACTTGATTGTAGTTTTATGATGCATGTTGATATGATGATATGAAGATGTTGTTTGGAAATAATACATTGAAGATGAATGTTGGAGGATTTTTTTGGTCATATGATGCATGTTGGAGGATTTTTGTTTGATATGATGCATGTTGATATGATTTGATCCATCATGTCTAGTAGATGTTGTTGGAGGAATATGCTTAAGATTTTATTTGATATGATGCATGTTGATATGATTTGATTTCAATTTTTTATGTATGCTTATGCTTATGACGCTTTTGTTTATGAAATTCTATTAAGGCGGCCACCTCTTGCGGACAACATCGGCCCACGGTACTCCATGCTGGACTGGGCATTCGACAAGGGTCATCGTGCCCGTTTCATAGAGAACGGAGAGGTAAGTGATATGAATGAAATATTGATCAAAGTTTTAGGATTGATGAAAATAATTTCCTAACTTTTGGCGTTCACTTTTTGACAGATGCTCCAGCCACTGCGCATGAGGGGTCACGGGGTTCATGGGAATATGGACTACGACGAGCGCTACACGCCGTACTTCAAGAAAGCCCGACTGTTGGGTTTTGTGTTGCAGTTCAAGCGTCAGCCGTCGACGCTTGTCCACGCAGCTCTGACAGCCTTGATTGACCGGTGGCGACCGGAGACCCATTCTTTCCATCTGCCATGCGGGGAGATGACGGTGACCCTCGAGGATTGGTCGATGATTACTGTCATGCCGATGAGGGTCATGCACTCACCGGGCGAGTGGAGAGGACCAACTAGCAGGAGAGGGTTACCACCCTCATCGGCGACTACCCCGGTGCTAAGGGTAACCGTACGTCCGGTGTATGTGATGCCCAAGTTTAATTGTTTAAGATCTGTGATATTGCTGTCATATTGAATTTGAAAAGAACCAAACAACTGAACTTGAAACAATAAAACACAGGACCCTACCGCCACGGACCATGGCGGTAGGGTCACACAGCCTACCGCCAGCCCCCCGGCGGTAGGGTGAACCTACCGCCAGGGCACTTCCATTTTTCGTTACAGAAAGTTTGCATTGCAAAAACCAGCCACACCCTACCGCCAGGGGTCCTGGCGGTAAGGTTAGACAGCCTACCGCCACGGCCCCTGGCGGTAGGGTATTAATCCACGTCAGCTCGGGCAAACGGCCGCCGTCCCCCTCCGTCGCACCCTACCGCCAGGGGCACTGGCGGTAGGCTGTATAATCTTACCGCCAGGACCCCTGGCGGTAGAGAAAGGTCAAATCTCGAAATTTTTCCCAACCGGGGTCAGATCCTGAATTTGTATCGCAAAAGGGTCAAAACACGAAATTTTGCCTCTCCAATGCTATCTTGTGGAACAGACACTATATTTGTCCGTGGACACTGAGATGAGAGAAGGACATCTAACCGCGGCCGCATATATTTTGATGCGAATTTGAATAAATTGGACAATTTTCATGCAAACATGAAGGAATTTACTTAAATTCAGACATAAGATACAATATTTCGTCTGTTCAATTAAAACCTAAAACAACTTGTAGCGGACTATGACTTTTGTACCCATGGCCGACCAGACCAGCGACATTGTTGCCGTCATCGTCGAAGTCGTCCTTCCTGCGGTGGAAGGTGTTGGGGAACGTAGTAATTTCAAAAAATTTCCTATGCACACGCAGGATCATGGTGATGCATAGCAACGAGAGGGGAGAGTGTTGTCCACGTACCCTCGTAGACCGAAAGCGGAAGCGTTAGCACCACACGGTTGATGTAGTCGTACGTCTTCACGATCCGACCGATCCAAGTACCGAACGTATGGCACCTCCGAGTTCAGCACACGTTCAGCTCGATGACATCCCGCGAACTCCGATCCAGCAGAGCTTCACGGGAGAGTTCCGTCAGCACGACGACGTGATGACGGTGATGATGTTGCTACGGACGCAGGGCTTCGCCTAAGCACCGCTACGATATGACCGAGGTGGAATATGGTGGAGGGGGCACCGCACACGGCTAAGAGATCAAGAGACCAATTGTTGTGTCTAGAGGTGCCCCCTGCCCCTGTATATAAAGGAGCAAGGGGGGAGGCGGCTGGCCAGGAGGAGGGCACGCCAAGGGGGGGGAGTCCTACTCCCACCGGGAGTAGGACTCCTCCTTTTCCTTGTTGGAGTAGGAGAGGGAAGGAAGGGAGAGAGGAGGAGAAGGAAAAAGGGGGGCGCCGCCCCCCTCCTTGTCCAATTTGGACTAGAGGGGGAGGGGGCGCGTGGCTGCCCTGGCCGCCCCTCTTCTCCTCCCACTAAGGCCCATGAGGCCCAATTAACTCCCCGGGGGGTTCCGGTAACCCTCCGGTACTCCGGTAAATGTCTGAAACTTCCCGGAACCTTACCGGTGTCCAAACATAGTCGTCCAATATATTGATCTTTATGTCTCGACCATTTCGAGACTCCTCGTCATGTCCGTGATCATATCCAGGACTCCGAACTACCTTCGGTACATCAAAACACAAAAACTCATAATACCGATCATCACCAAACTTTAAGCGTGCGGACCCTACGGGTTCGAGAACTATGTAGACATGACCGAGACATGTCTCCGGTCAATAACCAATAGCGGAACCTAGATGCTCATATTGGCTCTCACATATTCTACGAAGATCTTTATCGGTCAAACCGCATAACAACATACGTTGTTCCCTTTGTCATCGGTATGTTACTTGCCCGAGATTCGATCGTCGGTATCTCAATACCTAGTTCAATCTCGTTACCGGCAAGTCTCTTTACTCATCCCGTAATGCATCATCCCGCAACCAACTCATTAGTCACATTGCTTGCAAGGCTTATAGTGATGTGCATTACCGGGAGGGCCCAGAGATACCTCTCCGACAATCGGAGTGACAAATCCTAATCTCGAAATACGCCAACTCAACAAGTACCTTCGGAGACACCTGTAGAGCACCTTTATAATCACCCAGTTACGTTGTGGCGTTTGGTAGCACACAAAGTGTTCCTCCAGTAAACGGGAGTTGCATAATCTCATAGTCATAGGAACATGTATAAGTCATGAAGAAAGCAATAGCAACATACTAAACGATCAAGTGCTAAGCTAACGGAATGGGTCAAGTGTTGGGAATCGTAGCATAATTTTAAAATTTTCCTACGCTCACCAAGATGCATCTATGGAGTATACTAGCAACGAGGGGAAGGGAGTGCATCTACATACCCTTGTAGATCGCGAGCGGAAGCGTTCCAATGAACGTGGATGACGGAGTCGTACTCGCCGTGATCCAAATCACCGATGACCGAGTGCCGAACGGACGGCACCTCCGCGTTCAACACACGTACGGTGCAGCGACGTCTCCTCCTTCTTGATCCAGCAAGGGGGAAGGAGAGGTTGATGGAGATCCAGCAGCACAACGGGGTGGTGGTGGATGTAGCGGGTTTCCGGCAGGGCTTCGCCGAGCTTCTGCGAGAGAGAGAGGTGTTGCAGGGGAGGAGGGAGGCGCCCAAGGCTGTAGGTTGCTGCCCTCCCTCCCCCTTTATATAGGCCCCCTGGGGGGGGGGGGCGCCGGCCCTAGAGATCCCATCTAGGGTGGGGGGGCGGCGGCCAAAGGGGGGAAAGGGGTTGCCTTGCCCCCCAGGCAAGGGGGAAGCCTCCCCTCCCTAGGGTTTGCAACCCTAGGCGCATGGGGGGAGGCCCATGGGGGGCGCCCAGCCCACTAGGGGCTGGTTCCCTTCCACTTTCAGCCCACGGGGCCCTCCGGGATAGGTGGCCCCACCCGGTGGACCCCCGGGACCCTTCCGGTGGTCCCGGTACAATACCGGTAACCCCCGAAACTTTCCCGGTGGCCGAAACTGGACTTCCTATATATAATTCTTCACCTCCGGACCATTCCGGAACCTCTCGTGACGTCCGGGATCTCATCCGGGACTCCGAACAACTTTCGGGTTTCCGCATACATATATCTCTACAACCCTAGCGTTACCGGACCTTAAGTGTGTAGACCCTACGGGTTCGGGAGACATGCAGACATGACCGAGACGCCTCTCCGGTCTATAACCAACAGCGGGATCTGGATACCCATGTTGGCTCCCACATGTTCCACGATGATCTCAGCGGATGAACCACGGTATCGAGGATTCAATCAATCCCGTATGCAATTCCCTTTGTCAATCGGTATGTTACTTGCCCGAGATTCGATCGTCGGTATCCCAATACCTTGTTCAATCTCGTTACCGGCAAGTCTCTTTACTCGTACCGCAATGCATGATCCCGTGACTAACGCCTTAGTCACATTGAGCTCGTTATGATGATGCATTACCGAGTGGGCCCAGAGATACCTCTCCGTCACACGGAGTGACAAATCCCAGTCTCGATCCGTGCCAACCCAACAGATACTTTCGGAGATACCCGTAGTGCACCTTTATAATCACCCAGTTACGTTGTGACGTTTGGCACACCCAAAGCACTCCTACGGTATCCGGGAGTTGCACGATCTCATGGTCTAAGGAAAAGATACTTGACATTGGAAAAGCTCTAGCAAACGAAACTACACGATCTTTTATGCTATGCTTAGGATTGGGTCTTGTCCATCACATCATTCTCGTAATGATGTGATCCCGTTATCAATGACATCCAGTGTCCATAGTCAGGAAACCATGACTATCTGTTGATCAACGAGCTAGTCAACTAGAGGCTTACTAGGGACACGTTGTGGTCTATGTATTCACACATGTATTACGATTTCCGGACAATACAATTATAGCATGAATAATAGACAATTACCATGAACAAAGAAATATAATAATAACCATTTATTATTGCCTCTAGGGCATATTTCCAACATCAAGTCAATCACATCATTCTCCTAATTATGTGAAACCGTTAATCAAATGACAACTCATGTCCATGGCTAGGAAACTCAACCATCTTCGATTAACGAGCTAGTCAAGTAGAGGCATACTAGTGACACTATGTTTGTCTATGTATTCACACATGTATTATGTTTCCGGTTAATACAATTCTAGCATGAATAATAAACATTTATCATGATATGAGGAAATAAATAATAACTTTATTATTGCCTCTTGGGCATATTTCCTACAGAAAGGTGTGTGGGTACGACAGCCCTGGCCCGGCTACCACCTGACGCTCGCGGATGAGCCACCCCGCTTCCTCCTACGCCGTTCGAATGGCCACTGTGGCCAACACCTACCCTGGCTGGGGAGCCTTGCCCTTGCCCCTGTCGTTGGCGGCGGAGGCGGCGATAGTGTCGTCTAGATAAGAGACCACTCCTTCCTAATCTTGGCAAGCTCCCCGTCGAGTTGGCATCGTCGCTATGCTGCCGTCTTGACGATGGTCAGCGATCGATAGCCGGCCCAAGCCTCCATGAGGTCGGGGTCAGCGCCTATTCGAACTTGGCGAAGGCCGAATGGCACCCTGCAATGCGCCGCACCACCTCCTTGGTCGCCCTCCTCGTCCAACACGACGAGGAGGAGTCGCAGCCCCCGAGGTAATGGAAGAGGCACCTAGGCACCTTCGCGATCGCCGACAGCACCACGTCCCTATTCACGACCTTATCGCACCATTCGTGGGCT
>NC_057802.1:546159580-546161730 GCF_018294505.1 Triticum aestivum
CTAGTGGTAGTGGCGCTGGCTAGTCCTTCACGCGGGCTAGCGACGGCGAGGTTCCGAACGACATTCCCGAATCGACCACTCTGTCATCAGCTCCATTTGCCTCATGAACTCATCGTCCATGACCAACGCCTCCGCATACAGGCGCTGGTGCTGGGCGGCATCTCCTCCTCGTCACCGGAGGAGCCGGAGGCCGTGGAGGTCGAGGGGGCTAGGGAGCTGCAACGACGCCAAGATCCAGATCCTGAAGTTCCGGAGCTGCCGTCGCCACGACTTTGCATGGTGTGAACACGGTGGTGGACGGCGCCAGAGCGGAGGGGACCGGGATGGATTGCTATGAGCTGCTGCTGCTGTATGATGAGTTGCTATGAGCTGCTGCTGCTATATGATGAATTGCTATGAGCTGCTGCTGCTGCTATATGATGAGTTGCTACAAGCTGCTCCTGCTCCTGCTATATGATGAATTGCTATGAGCTGCTCCTGCTGATGCTATATGATGAATTGCTATGAGCTGCTCCTACTGCTGCTATATGATGAATTTCTATGAGCTGCTGCTGGTATATGATGAATTGCAGACTGCTGCTATATGATGCTTTCAGGTGGTGCTGCTATACGATAATAACCAGCCACTTGGACCATCGAATTTCAATAAATAATTGTTCTTCATTTAAATGTGGGTCATGCATTCTTCGTTTAAATTAGGCAACGGGATCTCTATGGAAAACATTGACCAAAGTAGATTGTGCCAAGTAGATGGTATCTTTGTATTTGCATTTTGAGCAAATAGTGATGGTCTATTTCCCTATCATATTAATTACTGCACTGTGTTCAATTTGTGATGTTTGCAAGTCAAATTAATTTCCATATGGGCAGCAAAATGAAAAAAATATAATGCAATCTAGACTTTCCACTGATCATATCAAAGATAAGCTGAAAACACAATGAAAAGAACTGGTTGGCTTATTACATGGAGCTTATATTCACAGGTGCTTATTTTCTTAGGATAACTCGTAATAACTGTCCCTAAGAAACTTGGCTAATAGAACTGGCATACAAATAACATGTCACGATGATTGCAATGGAGGAGTGACGTACCATAGCACACTGTATAGGCTCACCACTGCCTCTCCTTTTTTGCGATGTTTCATGAAATTGCCACATACATCTTGTACCTTTTCATTGTGTAACCCTATCTGCAAGTTGACACGGCTAATTTCAGACATCTCTACATGATACTACATTGCATATCCCTTGTGCATATTTAAACCACCAATTAACGATTGTGTGCGTACCATAAACTAGCCATGACTCTGTATGCTGGACTAGCAGGCACTCTAAGGGAGCCTAATGTAGTGCACTGGAATTCCTACATGCCACCTACGATTTTGTGTAATGTACTGCCCCTGTTCCTAAATATATGTCTTTGTAGAGATTCCAGTATGGACCACATACAGATGTATATAGATGCATTTTCGAGTGTAGATTCACTCATTTTGCTCCGTATGTAGCCTATAGTGGAATCTCTAGAAATACTTATATTTAGGAACGGAGGTACGAGGTAGTATCATGTATGACATCTACATATCTAATTTAGCAGCCAGTAGTAGAAATCATTGTCTGCACAAAGGGATTACTGGTCGAAAATCCTAGCAAAGCACGCTGGCAGGCACATAACAATACAAGAGAGAGAGACGCGCTTACAAGATCATAGCAATGCCTCAGTCCAGGATCTTGGTTGGCCAAGCTGTTAGATCCAGAAGAAACATCGTCCTTGTAGTTTTTGCCAGCTGCATAACAGGTAACAGCGACCGGTTAGTATATTTGAAGTACATCGGGCAGGTGATGTTGGACGGGTTTAAGGGTGACAAGTACCTAGGCCGTGGCGGGTGCTTGGCATCTGTCTAGACAGTGGGAATCAGGTTAGAAACGTCGAGGGTGATGACGCTCCGCTGGCTGTCGGGGTCCGGTAAGGAGATCTAGAACCGTCGAGTAGGGTGTTTGTGGAGCGGCTCCGGTAGGGTGGACTACGGTGTGGGCGAAGTGGATCTGTGGCCGTGGACGAGGGCGTAGGTGAAGCTGCTCCGGTGGTTGGGTTAAGGATGGTGTCGACGACGCGGATCTGCGGCCGTGGACGGGGCGTCAGAAGCTGCTCT
>NC_057802.1:546161990-546263763 GCF_018294505.1 Triticum aestivum
CGGCCGTGGACGGGGCGTCAGAAGCTGCTCCGGTGGTTGGGTTAAGGGTGGTGTCGACGATGCGGATCTGCGGCCGTGGACGGGGCGTCAGAAGCTGCTCCGGTAGGTTGGATGAGGGTGCGAGGAAGCGGATCTGGGGCCGTGTACTTGTGAGTTGGCAAAGCGGCCCCGGTAGGGTTGAGAATGGTATAGGCGAAGCTACTCCGGTAGGGTTGACGATGGTGTCGGCGAAGCGGCTCTGGTAGGGTTGAGGAAGGTGTCGGCGAAGCGGCTCCGGTAGGGTTGAGGAAGGTGTCGGCGAAGAGGATCAGAGGCCGTCGACGGGGGCGTCGGTGGGGCGGCTCCGGGGGGTGTGGACGAAGCGTCTCCGGTGGGGAGTACGAATGAGCCGCTGCAGATGCGCGGCGGTTGACGAGAGTACCGGCGAAGCAGATCCGGCGCCGTGGACAAGGCCGGCATTGAATGGGCTGTGGTACAGTGGTGGATGAGCAGTCTACTTGTTTCTAGGGGAGGTGGGAGGGGTAGATGCGGCCGCAGAAGCAGATCCGGCGAGGTGGACGCCGCTGCCAGTGAATGGGCTATGGTACGCCGGTGGATGAGCAGTCTAGGGTTTCGAGAGGGGAGGGGAGAAAGGGCGATGAAGTACGGACGGCGTGATGTAAGATGCTATGGTGCTGTGGAGTTAGTCGTTTTTGCGGGAGGGGGAGAGGAAATGGGGGTGCCGCGTAGTGGGGGAACCGGAAGTTACCAAAGCAGCCCCGACCTATCATGTAGATGAGGGCGGTATTGTAACTGTTGGTCTCCGTGCACCAAGGACAAAAGGGGGATTTCACATGCTAAAGACTAAGGTGGCGGAAATTTTAGAAGGAGGCGGGAGATTTTGCCGCCCGCGGGATCGTTCGTATCCAGTTTCAACTAATTTGGACCGTGCTAGCGGGAAGGTCATGCTAGACTGTGTACACGGGGCACGCGTCAGCAGTTGATAACTGGTGTGAAGTCCACCCCAGAAAAAAGACAATAACTCGGGATGATGCGCCGATAACTTGGACGTTCACACGGGCACGGCCAATCGTACGGGTGTAGTGGCGCGTTCACAAAAAAAGGGATCAAACGCTCAGCCTATGTATTTCTCGTGTAAATAGATAATTTAGTGCCATTGGTTATTTACTTTAAACATAATGCATTGACATGTTAGTGTAGAGGCACACAAAAAGAAATGGATATTGTAGTCAGCTACTTAAAAGTGTTACCTCATATGATTACATAGCCTCCATTTCATAAATTGCGTACCCGTTGAATTCATATATGAATATTACATATATTACTTCAAAATAGAAACTTAAATCATCCAAGACTAATGAATTTGAATGCAAGAGTAACAATGGTGCATATACATGATAACTACATTGGTTGTTTGAAGAAACATCACTGTAACTTTGGCATGCACAACTGAAAAGGTTTATTTAAATAGAAAAAATGTGATATGTGAGTGTCCAATCTTTATAGCGTTGAATCGATATTGTAACTTTGGCCACGATACGAAGTAGATATTGACTTATGTTCAAGCGATGCACGTCCACGATCGCTAGATAGTGATACGTGAATGAATTGTGCAATCTCTCTCACACGCATACATATCTCATTTCCCTGTGGGCATCAGAATCACACACGCGCACTTCGTGTATTTCTCTCCCTCCGTCAGGGTTAAATTCGTGTTTCTACCCCGTCCTACAAGTCTCTCACACAGAAACACACACGCTCTCTATGTCTAACACGCCCACCCCTTTAATTCTGCCCACCCATAGCCACTAATGTCTCAAAGTATAATAATGTCTCTCACACATATGCTATCTACCTATCCCTTAATATAGCTAGATATGTGTCACACAAACTCCTTCTCCTACTAGCAATATGCCCATGCGTTGCACGGAACATCAAGATGCATTTGTATGAGAAGTTTATCTTGTGGGAGAAAAGGATGAACGAGGGAATGCCTTATTTGCAAATGCGGAGAGGGGTGTGGGTATCTTTTTGCAAAATTGCCATAGTTTCCTTCCTGTCCGTCGGATATAAATCGGATGGCCTATATTGCAAGATGGCAGGAACACCATCATCACCAACTCTGTTTTTTATAAGAGTAGAGATATGTGAGTGTCACTGCCCCCCCCACACACACCCACACTTCCCAACACCGAAGGAGTAGGGTGACACCTCGATCTTGATACTAATCTATCGACTGGCTTCTCTCTCAAACATACACACACACACTACCCGGCACCGAAGGAGTAGGGTGGCACATCGATCTTGATAATAATCTATCTACTCCTCTTTCAAACACACACACAAACACACACACTCACTAGTTGTGCCTCTGTGCCTACCGCGCACACTCTCGATACGTCTTTCTCTCCCCCCAACAATGACAGCAGAAGGGTGACAACTCGATCTGATCATAATCTGTCAATTGGTTTCTCTCTCAAACATTGTGTCTCGATGCCTCGCTCGGTAGCCCCCTCGATATGTAGACTTCTCGCGCGCGCACAGCTGTAGTGACGATGACGCTGAACCCAGTGTGCCTTGTTTTTACCGGCCTCATGTGATAGTTTTCACCCTGTTTTCTGTTAATTAACAAGGCAACCTTTTCTTTGTTACTACTAGTGAATCTGAAATCATTCGGGGCAGACATAAAATATATCACTTCAACCCAATTATCGCAGCAACTATTTTAAAAGAAATTAGCTAGCTGCCCGTGCGTTGCACGGAACATCAAGATGCATTTGTATGAGTAGTTTATCTTGTGAGAGAAAAGGTTGAACGAGGGAAGGCCTTATTTGCGAACGTGGAGAGACGTGTGGGTATATTTTTGCAAAATTGCCATAGTTTCTTTCCTATCCGTTAGATATAAATCCGACGACCTATATTGCAGGATGGCACGCACACCATCATCACCAACTCTGTTTTCTACTCCCTCCGTCCGAAAATACTTGTCATCAAAATGGATAAAAAGAGATGTATCTAAAACTAAAATACGTCTAGATACATTTCCTTTTATTCATTTTGATGACAAGTATTTCCGGACGGAGGGAGTATTTGTCTTTTTAGAGATTTCAACAAGTGACTATGACCGGACCTTACCAACATACTCAAAAAAGTAGTCCATAATTTTGATGTCACCCTCTTTTCTTGGCGGTGCAGTGCCATCTGGATACCTCATAAATAAATCAAGGACAAATCTGACCCCTTCCTGAAAAGACATACAGAGCAAAATGAGTGAATCTACACTCTAAAATATGTCTACATACACATCCGTATGTGGTAGTCCATTTGAAATCTGAAAAAGACAAATATTTAGGAACGAATGGAGTATATATAAGAGTAGACATGGAGATATATCTCCAGCATGGTCTACAACAAAAATGTGTTGGGCTGGTTAGCGCCGGATGCTCGCAACGCGATGACATGCTTTTGAATTCTGTCTTTTAACTTTATATTTTTATATTATATATTACTCTACTTATTTAATATATACTTCTTTCGCTACTGTACTGACAGTGGAACCCACAGAGTACTTAGAATACAAGATTAAGGATGGACTTGTTTCTTTTTAACTTTCTGTACGAAGCTGTAGCCACCCTGCAAGTCACGTGTACACTGTACATGCAATTAACTTTTTATAGAGGGACAATCATACAGGCAATTAACTCAAATGGATTGGATGCCACTCTATTATTTCCAACATAAAGAGCATCTCCAACGGCAGCCGGCAAATTTCCTCCCGCTTCCTTAAGCGGAGGACGACATCAAACGCCAGCGGCATACATTTTTACAACTCTAACCAACCAGATGAAATTCGTGCAAACACGGACTGATTTCATATAAGCATGAAGGATTACGTATAAAAAAGCCGGATCTTCATATAAACATGATGGATTTCATTACATTTACATGAACTAAGAGGTGCCAATCCGGCTCTCTTGTATAATTAATACTCCCTCCGTCCGGAAATACTTGTCCTAGAAATGGATGTATCTAGACTTATTTTAGTTCTAAATGGCCGCCCGCGGATCCCTTTGTCTTCCTCATGTCCGTCAGACACTTGCGGGGTCGACGAAGGTCCTCGAAAGAGACGAAGCAGCAAAGAAACCACCTGAATCCGCGGTCGTCGCCTCGGCGATGGCCTTCATGGGTCCCAAGTGGCGGCCGCCTCCCGTGTTCTACTTCTCCTCGATGATGGCGACGGACACGGAGAAGCTGGCCACCGACTTGTCGCTCTCCACGCACCCGGCTTCTGTCTCTGCCTGCATGGCGTTGCCGCAGGCACGGGAGGCGCGCCCACACACACGGGAGGCGCGGCCACCGCAGACACTAGTGGCGCGGTACGACGCGGCAGTGACGGCGCCCGTACCGGCGTGCTAGCCGCCGTGCTGGCGTGGAGCAACTCGCCACTCCTCATCGAGCTGAACTGGAGAGGCGAGTTGCTGAACCACGCGCCTGCTTGGGGCGGCAACTGGCTCCGTCGGGCCAAGCGAGGTTGGTGAAGCACCGAGCAGCCTCGCCCGTATCCGGAGGGCTCGGCGGGCCACCCAGCCGGGTAATATGCCGGAGAACGGCTCATCGGAAGCCATCGAAAGAGTGGAGAAAATGGTGAAGGAGGAGATGGGGGAGCGGCGGAGGGATGCGATTCTTGCCCGCTGTCTGTCTGGCCTCGTGTAAATAGAGGGCGGACGGTAGGAGCTTGGCCAGCGTCTGGCCTCGTTTAAACTGAGGGCGGACGGGAGGAGCTCGGCCGGTGTTGCGTTTAATTCCGGCCCGCTCATGAACGGACGTGTGGCAGGAGTAGGATTCTTAGTTTGCATGCGGGTTTAACGGAGGGGTTTAATGGAGGCGCCGGGCGTGCAGCGGGCGGCGCAGTACTATTCGATTTGACAGCAGTAATGAGCCGTCAAATCACAAAGGCCCTCGCCTCTCGTGAAACCGACCGAGCTAGACTGCCCCGCCCTCTAGCCTTTTAAAAATGCATATACTCCACTTTTGTACAGTAGTAGTATCGATGGATTGCGCCATGGAGCAAAACTTGAAATAAAAAAAGGTGGTACATATAGAGAGCGCTCGTCGCCAAATTATGCATATAGTACTATTAAAAAGGCTTGTCACAATAATGGTGTCCAGCACAAGTGCACAACCCACCCCTCAAATAAAACTAAGCACCCTGGAATTCTTTGACAAAACTAAGCACCCTGAAATTCTTTGACAACTAAACTGCTGGCTATATGATGTTGGCCATATATATTGTACGTATATAATGTGAAGAAACGAGTGGTAGTACTATACCAACTAAAAGATGAAATGTAAGAAATACTAGTATGTACGTACTGAAGAGTTAAAGTAACAAGAAGAAACATAACATAGTTCTGCTGGGGGGCTCAGCACAACACACCCCTCAAATTAAATTAAGCACACCTGAAATTAAACTTAACAACTATTCCGGTAGACACTGCATTAGAACTACCATGAGCAACAACACTGCCACCTTACTCGGAGTCCTCGTCCACGTCCTCGACTTCGTCCTTGTCCCTCTTCCTCTTGGCCGATACTTCTTTGCTTGAACCGCACACTTGGTTGTTGCTCTTCATCCAACCCTTGTAGATATTGAAGCAAAGGTAGCCATCCATTGCAACGTAGTGGATGTGGTCTATATCTAGTACATTCCGCTGCCATGCATGACGATGAAACGTGTATGGAGGTTTCTCCAGTTTACCGTACGAAGGATGAACCATGGCTCCTGCCAGGGTCAGCATTGAAGGCTGACGAGAGGACACCAGCCGATTCTTCTGGAGGTCGAAGGTGTTGCCTACAACGAGGCCTATCCAACGCAGGACTTCTTTGTCGTTACCAAAGTCTACAGTAACGAATTTGACTAGGTTGCTCTCGAGGAAGTCCTTAAAATCCTGGCACTCAACGTCGGCATGGCATATGTGGTAGACCAAGCATAAGTCATGCACGCAAACCTGGATCACGACGGGCTTCTTCCTCTCTTCGTCCTTTAGATCCTTCTCTCGTCCCAGGACTGTGGTGTACTCAACATCTAGCCCAACGACCCACTCATCATCTCAGTCTTTGAACATGCGTCTGAAGCGAGAAAGGCATCCTTTCACCGTCGCGGAAGAACGGGTGTAGATGACGTCGAACTCATCGCCGGCGATGGTTCTAACCTTGTACTCACCGCCGATCGGGGAGATTTGGGACGCCATGGATTTGGGAGGAGGGTTAGGATTAGTGGAACCGCCGTAATGTGAATGGATGGGACGACTAGGAGCGAACCGCCGTAGTATTGAAGGACGTGCGGGGACGAGTAGGAGCGAACTGCCAGCGTGCGAACGGCAGGGTAGTGACTTTCCATTCTCCCATGATACGGGCTTCCGAGAGCCCTTGGATCTGAGATCAAACGGTTGCATGGCGTGATTCTAGACCTATGGGTGAATATCCTATCCTGGAGGGTTATTCTGCAAATTTTCAGCAACTTAGCATGCGACCGTTTGATCTCAGATCCAAGGGCTGCCACCAGCCCGTATCGTGGTCGTGCCTACCACGACCGCCGCGTCGCTCGTGCGGTCGCGCCCTTGGAGATTTAACACGGTGCGTTAGGCTATCTGATGTTGGCATGTCATACATAGTCATCACTTAGTCACTCATACTACAACAAGGTTTTGGCTATAAGGTTGGCTATAAGTGTATTTTTTTACTTCTCTCGATCTCTTTCTTCGTACTCCCTCCGTCCCATAATATAAGAACGTTTTTGACACTAGTGTAGTGCCAAAAACGTTCTTATATTATGGGACACAGGGAGTACAAGTATTTATTGCATTTGCCAAGGAGTGACCTCTTCCAATGAAATGGTGTTGCTAAGTTTGCTTCATTTAATTAGCTATAGACTCAAAATTGTCTTTTCACCTAGGTACACGCTCTTAGCACCATTTCTTCCTTGGGTCACCAAACTAGTCTCTCTCTTCTTGATTAACTTGCCACATCAGACTTTATGCCTATGTGGCAAGCTTAAGCACCTGTAGGAGCAAGTAAGTATAATAGTGCTCTTTACATGGCATTTTTGCATATGTGGAGGAAAGAGAGGCAAGGAAAAAGTGGAGAAGTGGGCTCTCATGCAAGAGCCAGCCTCTACTACATGGTGGAGCATTGGGAGAGGCACCTGTATGGAGGTGGTTAGGAATCGGGAGACTCACGCCGGTCGTAGCGCCGCAGTTAAAATGAAATGGCAAGTCAAATCACGGGGCCCCACCTGTCCAGCAGTAACTCGCTGTCAAATCACACAACCCTACGTTTGCAGCAGCCTACTCCCTCGTCTTCTCGCGTCTCCGTCGAACCGACTAGGCGGAACTGCCCCGCCTACCGCGCAGGAAAAGCCCGCGCAGTATACCCCCTCCGTCTAGGTGACCAAGGTGGAGAGGAAAACGAGAGAACTTAATGTTTAGTATTTGCTAAGGCTGGTTGTAATGGTACTAGCCTTAGCAATTTTGATGAGGTGTCATAGAATTAAATGAAGAAAGAGAGAGAGAGTTGAGTACTATGTGTCATACATGGCAATAAATAAAGTACTACATGATACTAATATATGATACATGGCGCAGGAGTACTAAGTATTATTAATACAGTTTTGCTAGAACTCATCTAGATGAGATATAATTTGGTCTCATTCATCTTTCATAGCCATTGGATGTGATTCTATATAAGATGCGTGTGTGCTGACATGGGTTGTATTTGTTCTTGTGCAACGAACTGACCACTGCATGTCATGTTTGATAGTCTCAAGTCATTAAAAGCATACAAGCCCCACATCTCTTCTTGGTTGATTCCTCTATTTATGTCAAAAAATAAGAAACAACGTGAGAGTTAATGCACCACGCCTATGTGTTTACTATTTGGTTTTCGTAAGATGACTTAATACTCACCTAGACGGAGGAAGTATTCGATTTGACAGCGGGCGGCGCAGTTCCCGATATGGCTTTAATGCAGACGAGGGAGGGAGTAGCGGTTCCCGATATGTTGAACGGCCAATGCATCCTCCTTCAATTAATGCATGAGGGAAGTAATGGGAGGAGGTCCGAGAAAAGAGGCTGGACGATGTGAATGCAACGCAGTTTGCCCTCATATAAAGGCGCCCCTCCATTCCAATGCATCTACCACATCGTACGCACCTAAGCATTTGCCTAAGCACCTACACTAAGCGCAAAAGAGCTCACTCCAGACCCATGGCGGCGATGCGAGTGAGCGGCCAGCGGCTGCGCCAGATGGTCCACGACGCCGGCCTGCGGCATGGCGCCGAGGATCGTCTCCAGACGGTGTTGGAGACAGGCTGGTGGATGGCCACCGTCGACGCCAACTACGACTCTCAGTTGGACCAGATGATCATTGCCACCAGCAACAAGTTCACTGTCCTCAAGAAGCTCGCGGACGACATCGCCGTACTCCTCCAGCCCGCGCGCCCGGGCTCCTCATTGCCTGCCACCCTAATCGGCCTCCATGGCCGGAACCTCTTTCAAGCACTGGTGGCCCTGCGACTGCCCGCCGACGCCACGAAGAATGTCCACCTGGAGGTCGCGCTCGCCGCGAGGCGCCTCGCCCTGCAAGAATTCGTCGACCTACACATCCACGTGTACGAGCAAATCGTGTACATAGGTATCTACAAGGCCAGTGAGGACGCTACGACGTTGCCTTGCTCAACCGGCTGGAAGCCTTGGATGCCTTTGCTGAGAAGCACCTCGACCTCGCCACAAAAGCCGCCGCTCCTTAGCCGCCGGTCGGTGGCCCGTCGCACTAAGTTGAGGAGGAGGAGGTCATACGTTCGTGGATCCATCTTTCTTCTTGCCTTCTGTAACCACCACTGCGATCGCATCATCGTGGCCTTAATTCTTATTGTGCTGTTGCATTCTCGTTCGCGTCGCACCCCCACACGCCCGGGAATCGGGAGTACAACATGGCCCGTCCGGCACGACACATAGCTTAGGGAAGGCGTGTTGCCTAGCATTTTCACTTTCATGTGGGACCGCCGTTGAGCAAACCGACACCTCGCCCGCCGCCGGGTTGGAAAACAGAAACGAGGGGAAGATCTAGCTGTAGCACGGAAGCCAAGAAATTTGGTGTCAGACGGGGCTCGTTGATAGAGTAGGAGCATTCCGTACTAGTACTACTCCTACTAGTACCAAGTTTGTACTCCTAATACTATATTACTAGTACTACCACTATACAACTAGTAGGTACGTGCACGGCACAACATCGTAGGAACAAAAAACGGGAAGATCTTGTTTTGGTTGATTTATCTTTTTTTCAATCAACGTAGTATGAATAATATGATGTGGGGGGCACCCATGAAGCTTATGTGGCTTGGTTGCATGGCTACGGAAGGTTAGAGAAAAATAAATAGATAATGTGTTTAGAGTGCACTCCACTAAATAGATATGCTTTGGATCCATTGCAACGGACCGGCAGATCTATATCTATACCCCCTATATAGTGTGTGAAAAACTTTGAAAGTTGGTCGTTGGATGAAGCCAATTCGACGGTACAAAGATGGCAAATCCGAGCACTACTGGCCGTTGGATATCATCCACCAGATTCTGCCACATGTATAATCTAGAAGACTCCATGGTTGAACTTAATTCATGACTAACTTTGCCACAATTAAGCTTAGGCAAAGTTATTAGTTCTTCAAAATGAGAGCCACAAGTTGGCAAGCCTAAGGGAATCTTGCCACATTTTTGTGTGTATGTCATGTGGGGCCTTAGTGTGGCTTGCCTAAGGTGTGGCTTGAACCAAACACTCACCTAAGTTAATCAAACTTTCCTAACCTTACATTCCACCAGATTTTGCGACATGTTAGAATCCAGAAAGCTCCACATGTAGAAGCATAATGCACAAACCACCAGAATCTCATGCGTGCAATGCACGTGTACCTTACTAGTACTAGTTGGTAGTAGTAAGAAACAAATTCCAGTTTTGGCACGAGCTCGTACTGCGGGAGCAGCACAAGGCCTGCCGCAGGAGTTACATTTCCCTCTCGGGGCCCACGGGACCGAACTTCAGTGGCTTAGTGCCCGACCTATGAGTCAATGACATGCGGACCTTAAATGCGGCTGGCCCACATGTCATTCTCATGGTGGTGGCGTGGTTTGCGACTCACTCGTTCGAGATGAACCGGCCGGTGGTGGCGTGGCCGTGGCGAGGGTGCCACAACTGGGCGTCGGGGGGTTACGAGGCGTAGATGGCCACACCGGCGGGTACTACCTGTAGTACATAAGTACTCCAGCTGAGGATTGATGCCCGGGACGAAATGTGTCACAGCCGCTGGATGAAAATTCGATGGTGCGGGAGTACGGATCGGAGCACAGCAGCGGAGCAGGCAAACCGCGTCCAATCGGGTGTGTCTGTGGTAGAAAGTTGATGGTCGCCGCAGTTCAGCTGGCCCGCATGTCATGCACACAAAGGCAGAGGAGGGGTGGGGCCGAGAGGGATGAGGGGCACGTCGGGGGGATGAGGATCCCTTGACGCGAACAATCCTACCATTCTGTCACTGACATGTGGGACCCATAAGCGTGGGTCCCACCTGTCAGCGAAGGAAAGGCAGGGCAAGGCAGTGATAGCCACGTCAGATGATCCATGTCCACGTCGGGGGACGTCGTGCCGTGGGTTGGAGCGGCGTCGTGGGAATCGCGTGTGGGTGTGGCAGTGGTAGAAACAAGAAACGTGATGGTTGCCGTGGTTCAACTTCCATGGACAAGCTGTCATGTGTGCTGACACATGTATATCAAAACTAGAGTGTTTATATTTCAAGCACGTGAACAAGTATTATTCTACTGCTTTGGATCCATTGCAACGCACGGGCCAGCACATTGGTAGTAGTAGTGTCCATCTCTATCTCTAGAGGCCTTCCCTCGTTCATCCTTTTCTCTCACAAGATAAACTACTCATACAAATGCATCTTGATGTTCCGTGGAACGCACGAGGATGTTTCCTTGGGGGTCTCTCCAGCGCGGCGTGGCCGTAGTTGCAAGTTGACGCCCCTTGAGATGCTGACGTTGAGGGGCACTCGGATTTCCTCCGATGAGCAGGTAAGATGAGTTTGATCACGTAGTAAATGCATTCTAAAGACTACTTCCGTGTCCATTTCCTAATTCTCCCCCTGCCCACTGTTTCACAGGTTAGGCTCGGTGCGAGTGGAGATTGGCTTGCATATGTACGGGAGGGTACCAACATCAATTTGCACAACATTTACAACGGTGACACCGTTCCCGTAGAACCTTTGTCCAACATTGGGATCAGCCATGCAACGGGCCACCGCATTAATTGGTACGATGGAACCACAGTGAGATTGAATAAGATAGCACGAACCTTGCACATGGCGGTCAAAGGCGGACCATGCTGTCTGCGACCGATTTGTTGCCGTACGAGTAGGAAGACGTTGTGCTCCTTTCTAACCGCATCTTCGCGGTGACAAACCAGGGGACTTATTTTGTATGGGACACATCCTACGATATACTCCCTCTCTCCCAGTTTATTTGTTTTGAATCTTTTCGTTTTATAAGTTTCAAATTCAAATTTAGAGCTCCCCATCACATGTTGAGATTACAATGTCCATTAAATCATTGCGTGCATGTATAGTAAAGAAACAAATCTCGAGTTTGGCATGAGTTCGTGCTGCGGGAGCACCACAAGCCCTGGCGCAGGAGTTACATTTCCCTCTCAGGGCCGTCGGGACTGAGCTTCAACGCCTTACTACACCTACCTTTGAGTCAATAACATGTGGACCCGATAGGTGACTGGTCCACATGTAATGCTCCCGTAGGCAGAGGGGCAGTGGGGCCAAGAGGGGTGAGCCGCAGGTCGGGGGACGTGTGGTTTCATGGGTTCGAGCGGCGTCGTGGGAATCGCGGGTGGCTGTGGTAGAAACTTGATGCTCGCCGCATTTTAGGTGGCCCACATGTCATGCACACAAAGGCAGAGGGGCGGTGCGGCCGAGAGGGGTGAGGCGCACGTCGGGGGGCGTGGTGCCGTGGGTTGGAGAGGCATCGTGGGAATCGCGAGATGAAACGTGATGGTCACCGTAGTTGAACTTCCATGGACAAGCTGTCATGTCTACGGACACATGCACTGCATACCGATCACTGGAAGGAGTAGCAGAGAAAGCTATATATGTGGATAAATAGTTCCTTATAGTCAAGCGGACCCACGCTACTACTCTGTCCAAAGACATGCACACCACCGAAATAGTCCATCTATATCAATATACACCGAGAGGGAATAATGTTTTTTACAAGAAAGGAAATAGTTCATCCATCCCTAATGCCCTCCTGCTGGTGCAACCTTTTCTTCTTCTTCTTCTTCTTCTTCTTCTTCTTCTTCTTCTTCTTCTTCTTCTTCTTCTTCTTCTTCTTCTTCTTCTTCTTCTTCTTCTTCTTCTTCTTCTCATTCTCTGTGGGAGACAGCTTTGCAACAAGCTCTTTGGACCTTGCAGCTATCTCAAAACTCACACGGGCATCGAGGGCAGCATATTTTATCCGCTCGTACGTCAAGGGATAATTCTCCCATCCAGACGACCTTAATGCCACCGTCTCGTCACCCTTCTGAAGATTTGTACCGAGCACAAAATTTGCTACGTCGAATAGGGATGGTGTTTGTTTATCACAATCTTCTACAGGAATTTTGATTCTGGTTTGTAGGTCAGCAATGCTTTTCAAATCAAGGTTGTACGGCTCCAGCTTCTGTTTGTCCCCTTCGATGGCTGCCCCACAGAAGTATCCGTCCTCCCGAGACAAGAAATCGTGAAGCTCACCTGGTATGGAGGGTGAGTGTATGATGTGGTACACCAAAACATCATCTTTGAGGCACAGCTGAAGGACGGCGGCGCGCTGGATCTTCCTAGGGGCACGCTCCGTGTACTCTGCGTCGAGACCGATGACCCTCGTCTCTACCTTTTCGAGGGAGTTGGATACATTGTTGATCAACTGCCGAACAACCCTTGGGTGGACGGTGACGGTGGCAACTATGCGCATCGAGCCTTCGACGAGGACATGTTGGACGCTAAAAACCTGCATCTCGATCTCTTTCGCCATTTGGAACCGCTGGAACGGAGGGCTATGGTTTGGAGAATTAGGATTAGATGGCTAGTCTAACTGAAGTAGTAGATGATTATTTAAAGAGGTTAAAACAATGTGAACGCAGTGGGGTTTGGATGCAAATGAAGACGAAGGGGAGGTGAAGAAGCCGAGGAGAATCGGTTCCCGATGGAGAAGTAAATGGGAGAAGTGGCGTGCAGGCAGTTGATTAGACGAAATGGCTATGAGGGTAGACTGATGAGTCGTACCTGTTCGTGTACGTGCCCATCCTTCCTGATAGGTGGGACCTATGCAAACAGATAAAAAATGTGTCGTAGTTTTTTTGAGCGCGTGAGTGGGAGACACAACATTCTCTGGTTAAGGAATACTCCCTCCGTTTAGGTGAGTATAAGTCACCTTATGAAAATCAGGTTTTCCCAAAACCTTTAGGCGTGGAGCATTAACTTCCTGCTCGATCCCCTCCCAGCCTTGTTAGCCAGCGTTCTCATCCTTTGCTGCCGCGTTCTACCTTTCCATTTTTCCTCTTCTCAAGTGTGGAACGATCTGCATGCCGTCCTTGATGCACCAGAACGACCACTGCATGCATCGCGGCAGGGCGTTGATTGGGCATGCACGAGAATTTGGTTCTGCTCGCAATATGGATGATACCTGAACGATGAAGTGAACAGGCATGCTATCACGGGAGACCTATTTCCTCTATACAATACTGGAGTACTCATGTTCCTACTACTACTACTACTAGTAGTAGTACAACTGTGGTACACTTGATGGTCAAAATACTATTCATCCGGTCCTCACAGTGAAGTGACAACACCCTGCGCCTGACACTAGTCCAGGCGACGTGTTCGGGTTACCAAAGTCAGCCTCACCCTATGCATTGTGCAGTCTGTCACCGCCGCTGTACAGCACATTGGTGCCTCGCCTCGTCTCCCTCTCCGCTCCCATAGCACCACTCCATCTCCATCCCCTTCTCCGTCTCCGTCTCCATCTCACTGTGCCCCCGTGTACCGTCGCCTCACTCGCCTCCCCCAGTACCACTATTCCCTCGCTAGCCGCTCCAGCACCGACATCCTTCTCCCCCGTAAATCAAGCCCCCTTCCAAACTCCACCATGGCCGAACGCGAACCGCGCAACATCCATATGAGCCGTGATTGGAGCAATCTCCCCAGTGACATTCTCGACCTCTGTTGTTCGTGTATGGATATGTTGAGCGCCCTGCGGCTGGCTGCATGCTCGAGGGACATGCACACGGCCATTGTCGAAGCGAGGCCTCAGCTTTTCAAGACACCCTACTTGCTGCTATCTGGTCTTGCGAGATTGGCTCACCATGATACGGAGGCGTGCATGATGCCCCTCGACTTCAATCCGATCTCCATTAGCCGAAACTTCTTTGCAGGCATGTAGTGGGTCGCTGTACATCATTTCCCTCGACATCGATCCGATCACCATCGCCCGAAACTTCTTGGCAGGTATGTACTGGGTCGGCATGAACTCCCACTGGATGGCTGCCTTCAGAGAAGATGGTAAAAAGTTGGTGCTCGTGAACTTCCAGACCTCCCGTGAGATTATCCTTCCTCCGTTGGATTATATAGAGTATTACCATCGCGGTCCAAGTCATCTAGATTACTACGTCAGTTGGACGGACCTTGTTTTGCAGAAGATTGTAATCTGCCAAGTGCCCACACGACATGCAAATTACGCAGACTTCAAGCTAATTGCCTTGTTCGACCGCGGACTCGCCTATCTTTACGCCGGTTCCTTCTTTAGCTGGAGACAACTCGGCTCGCAGTGGATAATCGTCAAAGCTGATACACACTTCTGTGATGCTACTGAACACAATGGCATCATCTACGCGATCGACAAAGCAGATGGCACCACGTATTGCTGGGACGGCGCGCGTAAGTTGTTTCCGTCTCATGTTAATGATGACGCCATGACACTGTTTGAACTTTTTGTGATGATTGGCATATCCCTGTTTGAGTTGAATTTGAGTAGAACTATGGCAATGTATTAGAGACGCCGTAAATCAGCTATATTTGGAATGAGTTAATTCATGCGATTGTGACCATGTCATTACAGCCAATTTGTACCCTGAATAATCAAACGATTAGGAATATATGGATATTATCCTTATTTTATAGTAATCTATATACTACTACTAAATATGAGTGTGTATCAATGGCCATGTTAGTTTCCTCATTTTCATGATGTAGAAACATGCACCACACTGTTGGTTTCATCTAACCATACATTAGGGAAGTAAATGTGCATATGGAGAACTCTATATTTGGAAGTAGTGAAATCCTGCAATGCTTACCATGTGTACATACCTATATTCACCCTTCAGCAATCAATGGCTAGAATAATGTCCTCACAAAATTTTTGCCCACAGAACACGAGTATATAACAATGCATGGTTTGTTAGTTACCTTGAAGAATTTGTTTGTGAGGACAGAACATGATTACTCCCTCCGTTCCCAAATATTTGTCTTTCTAGAGATTTTAATAAGTGACTACATATGGAGCAAAATGAGTGAATCTACACTCTAAAATATGTCTACATACATCCGTATGTTGTGTCTATTTGAAATGCCTAGAAAGACAAATATTTGGGAACGGAGGGAGTACATAACATGCATGACATGGTAGTTTCCTGTGAAGAATCGATTGCGAGATAACATGAGTATAACCATGCATGGCACTTATATATTTTCGAACCTAGTATACATTTCCCTGTATTTTCCTCCCAGTTCCAACAGGGACATATCAATGCTGTTTCTTGCATTATCCTACTCATACTCTGAACAATGCTGATCTTACATTAACAATGCCTGTCCTTTTTGATATGATGCAGTATCCCTACAGTTACTGCCCTTTGTAATCACACCACCTTTGCCAAAAATAGGGAAGCACAACTGGTTCCTCGCTCGATCAGACGACGGCAAAAGACTGATGATCATTCGGACACATGAGCCGGAAAAGTTATATTGCAAAAACCCCACTGTATACAAGCACCGTGTAATACGTGAGTATCCGGACAGTGGCTGTTACGTCTATAAGCAGGATACCAGCTTGTTGGGGCCTTTAGGATTTTTTAGTTGGAGGCGGGTAAACAGCCTTGGTTCACACTCTCTGTTTCTCGGACTCAATTATCCGATTAACCAGGAGATCACCGTTGGCAAGGACCTTGATGGCAGAGAGGCTCTGTTTGCTATGGAAAACTGTGTCTACACGGCGAGCCCTAGGAGTTCGGGAGCAAACTCCCCTGATTGTCAACAATACAGCCTGCAGCCAAAAGAAGGTGAGAATGACAAAGGCATCCGGATTAACTTTGATCCTTGGATGTCTCAATTACGACAGGCAGTGATGTGGTTCAAGCCTTCAGGTTGATAGGTAATTGGGCTGTTGCATCGAAAGGGTGGAGTACTGGTGTCTCCGGATCACTGGTCGCTGAAGCGGGGCTGCAAATTATGATGGTGTTGGATCATCTCTTCGAATGACTTTGTTGTCTTTGCTGCTAGTTCTGGATGGGTAGTTCTTTCTTTTGTTATGCATATTCCTTGTCATTTGGTCATCCTCGTCTATGTCACTCTTACTATGTAATAGTTTCTTCTGTTTAGAATGTCATTCTCGTCTGGATCACGAGAGTCTGAGCGCTGCAGATGGGTGCGTTTTGGTGGTGTAGCAAGACTTCTTATGAACTATCATGTCTTGCTGTTTATGTCAGTAGTAGTCACTAGTCAGTGTTTGAATGTTGTATATATCGTTGTTTCGAACTGTTTATTGTCTCGAACTACTGGTGGGCTAAATGAGGGCATCACCATTCTCCAGTGTTCAGAGTATATCTCCTTTTTTCAAGTTATATAATTTGAGCTCAGTGTCTTTTCGATGATGTACACTTGTTTGGGCCAGTGAGGTGTCGTTGAATATGGGCCGAGTAGTAACGCAATGCCAAACAGGTCAATTATGACTCTCAGGCCGGGCTCTCAAAAGATCCTGAAAAAAAGGCCAGGCTCTCCAAAAAATAAAGAATAAGGACTCTTAGGCCGACATGTGGGCGCCACCGGTGTTTTCGTGCGCTTGCGCACCGAGAGCATATTGGCGCGTGCTCGAAATTCATGCTACCTTTTCATCCCCAGTTTCCCGCCCCTCCCCCACCTCTGGAATCTCGATTCCTACTCCAGTTCCCCCTAATCCCCCTCCTGTACTCCCTGTACTCAAGCGCACTATCATGTCGCCGATCAATGCGGATCTCCAAGCCGGAGATCCTGAGCGTCCTGCCTTTGGTCGCTGCGTGCTGTGGCTCAACAGTGGCATGGCGGCGCTTGACGACCAATTTGCCGGCAAAGTGCTGATGGTAACCATCAACGGCGACCGGCCTCCCGTCTCGCCGGATGACCTTGTCAAAGCTCTTGGCATTGCGCACGTCATCCAAATAAGTGACTTGCTCGTCGAAGTCTGTCCGCCAGCGGCTGATTTCTTCGTCAGGTTCTGGACAACTTTCGACTGCAGTCCTGTGTTCGAATCTTCCCGGCGTTTGTTCTGCGATGGCGCGCTGGTGAGCTTTGATCGGTGGCACCCAGGATGGGGCTCGGTGCCCTCTGAGCTTGAGTTTTTAACAAAGCTTACCTTCCACGGCATGCCTCGACGTGCTTGGAATAGCGAGTCCATGAACGAGCTTATCAACGACCTTGGAGGTGAGCTCGTAAGTATGTTTGTTCCTCCAGACAGCTGGGCTCTGACGGTTATGGCATGGATGAAGAAGCCGTCCACCATACCGAAGGTGATTGGTGTTGAGATACCGGTGCAGGAACCGGGGTTGTACTATTCGTCGCCACCAAGGCCGCCGCGGACCACGTTAGGGATGTACCTGTATCGAGTGTTCGTGCATGTCGAAGAAGTGGTCAATCCATCAATCGAAGTCCTGCCGCCGCCGCTGGTGCCAGGGTCCATCGACGATGTCCATTACAAGAGTCAACGTCAGACTTTCCCCATGTTGCTCGGAGCGATGGATGGCACATGGCCTACTCCATCGCGCGGCGGAGGCCACTGCTTCTTTGGGAGAAGAGGCAGGGCTGGCTGCCTGGATGTGCTCTAATTTGAGGTAACAACTGAATATTGTCAGATACTAGTTAAATCCGAGCTATGGGTGTGAAGCACTGATATGCCAGTACATTTGATTGTGACCTGTTCTAATTTTGTACCTGAACTTTTTTTAGAAAGGGCTGTACGTCAACTTAATGTGCTAGCAGAACTTATTGAGTTGTCTGTCTGTTTTCTTTGCACAACATTCAAGATATTTCCCCGTCAATGATAAAGACGATGAACCGTTATGTACGACTTCGTTGGTTTCAACATAGCCCTTCCCGTAGCGATCCACTGCTTCCATCCTGATTGTGCCGCCTGCGTGAAATTTTTGTATGCAGGTTCAGTGTGCTATGATGTTCTATATGATTGTGTCAACTATATAAGTTTTTACTGAGCATCAGCAATGCATATGGCTGAAAGATGTATTTACGAGCATCGACCGATGGGTCTCTCTCTCTCTCACACACACACACACACACGCACACACACACACGCACACGCACAAGTGGGACCCGTTGAATTATTTATTTGCTCGTGACAACTTTTAATTAGGTTCCACTGTAATCTAACTTTTTTCTTAAGTTATTAATTGAGCTCAGTGACTTCAAAAAGTTGTACAGAAGCCTTGTTTGGGCCTTTCCGGCGTCGCTGAATGTGGGCTGAGTAACCATGTTAGGTTGTACTGTACTACACAGGCCTTTTTTTCAACATCAGCAATGCAACTGGGCCGACAGTTGTACACAATATCCGGGTCAACTTGTTATTCTCCGCCCCGCTGGGCTGCAAACTTTCCTAGGAGGTATGCATTAGGCTTAACAAGAAAATGGACTTTAAGAAATAATAAATGGGATGTAATTATAATAACTGGACAGTTACTATGCACCAAACACGTAATTAGTTTGAAAAATATATTATTTTTGGAATTTGAAAATTTTAATTTCATTACTTGTTGCGCGCGCAATATTTCGTTGGATTTTAACGTAATACAACTTTATTTTGAAATTATATTTAACCTGACTAGAAATTTCGGATAAAAATATTTCGGATCCCATCAAAATGTGGGAATTTTTTTTGAATTCTGTTTTGAGCGGTTGTTTGAAATTATTAATCGTTGTCCTAGCTAGAAGTTGGGCTGTACTTTTAACAAACTGTAAATGGGCTGTAGTAAATTCCATTAGAATTAAAAAATGGGCTGTACATTCTTACAAATCGCAAATGGGCTATATGTTCTCTGCCAAATCCGAGCTGTGGGCCTACTAAGTTGACGCGTACCAAGGGCTTTGTCAACTTAGTCAATATAAACGATTCTAGCTGCAGTGATCGTACGATGTCCATCCAACGGCCGTAGTGCTTCTTCAACCTCTGGTCTTCTTGCTCCAGCCGCCCAAAGCAGCGCCGGTCGTGTCGCGTGCTCCTGCCTCCCGTGGCCGGCTGTGATGCCGCGGAGGCCTCACCGCCCCGTACTACTCCCACCGCTGGCCAGGCCATCCCTCTACTCACCCACACCCCCTGTTATTCTGCGGCGACGGCAGCCTCACACCGCAGCCGAACCAGTGAACCCTCGTACTCCTCTCCGCGCGGGCTTCCACTGCTGCGTCTTCCCCGGCTCCGCGTCGTCCCCTTCCTAGGCCTCGCCGTCGTCCAGACCACCGCCCTGGTGCTCTCGGCGCGGCGTGGTCAACGTGGTCAACGACCGACTTCCATCGGAAGAGTACTGTACGTGGAGAGGCTGACAGCTGGGTCCAGGCGGCCGCAAGGAAGTGCCTCCTTATTACGCGCAAAATAATTATTCCTCCACCTGACAGCAGGGACCCACCGGACGGGCCACCTTATTTCGCGAAAAAAACGTTTCCCCCTGACTGCTGGGACCCACCGGACGGGCCAGCGTATTTCGCGAAAAAAACGTTCCCCCCGCTGTCAGCTCGGACCCACCGGAAGTGCCTCCTTATTACGCACAAAAAATGAATACTCCCCCTGCTAGCTGGGACCCACCATGGTGGGAGGCTGACTTGTGGGCCTACTAAGTTGACTGGGACGGGGGCCTTTGTCAACTTTAGTCAATATGAACGATTCTAGCTCCAGTGACCGTACGATGTCCATCCAACGGCCGTAGTGCTTCTTCAACCTCTGGTCTTCTTGCTCCAGCCGCCCAAAGCAGCGCCGGTCGTGCCGCATGCTCCTGCCTCCCGTGGCCGGCTGTGCTGCCGCGGAGGCCTCACCGCCCCCTACTATTCCCACCGCTGGCCAGGCCCTGCGGCGACGGCAGCCTCACACCGCAGCCGAACCAGTGAACCCTCGTACTCCTCTCCGCGCGGGCTTCCACTGCCGCGTCTTCCCCGGCTCCCCGTCGTCCCCTTCCTAGGCCTCGCCGTCGTCCACCGCCCTGGTGCTCTCGGCGCGGCGTGGTCAACGTGGTCAAGGAACGACTTCCATCGGACGTGGACTGTACGTGGAGAGGCTGACAGCTGGGTCCACGGCCGCAGCAAGGAAGTGCCTCCTTATTACGCGGAAAATAATGATTCCTCCACCTGACAGCTGGGACCCACCGGACGGGCCACTGTATTTCGCGAAAAAAACGTTTCCCCCTGACTGCTGGGACCCACCAGCTACATCTTCGCACGCAAGGAAGTGCGTCCGGGCAAAAAAAACGATTCGCCCCCCTGACTGCTGGGACCCACCAGCTACATCTTCGCAGGCAAGGAAGTGCCTGACAGTCGGGACCCACCTGGTCGAAGCGTACGTAGCGTTGTCATTCTGGTCGCGAACGTGTACGTACATATATACTGGTGGATGTAGAGGCGCGCACGTGTCGTAGTAGAGGCGCGTACGTGTCGTAGTAGAGGCGCGCACGTAGCATGTACACGTACGTACAGCGGCCAGGGTGCAAGAAAGAAAATACGGCCACGTATGTGTACATACGGGCGGGGTCTCGAACGCCTACTCGCGCATACGTACGGCCAGGGCTCGTGTACATGGCTGGGTCGGAACGGAGAAACAGCGTCGTCGTCGTGTTCATGGGGAGGCAACGGAATGCGTCGTGTTCATGGGGAGGCAACGGAATGCGTCGTGTTCATCGGGAGGCAACGGAACGCGTGGGAGCCAACCGGCTGGGTCGGAACGGAATGCGTGGTCGTGTTCATCGGGAGGGCTTGGACGGAACAGGCGATGGAAACGAGGCCTGGCGTACCGCACAACGGAGGAAACGGACCTCCTACGTTCGGAACGGGGTCCTGTTGATCGGGAGGGGTCTGGCGTACCGCAAAACGGAGGAAACGGACCTCCTACGGTCGAAACGAGGGTCCTGTTGATCGGGAGGGGTGTGGCGTACCGCAAAACGGACGAAATGGACCTCCTACGGTCGAAACGGGGGTCCTGTTGATCGGGAGGGGTGTGGCGTACCGCAAAACGGACGAAACGGACCTCCTACGGTCGAAACGGGGGTCCTGTTCATCGGGAGGGGTGTGGCGTACCGCAAAACGGGACTCCACGGGATACTGTTCATCTCCACCGTCGACCTCCTCCAGCCTCCACGGGCTACCGTCGACCTCCTCCAGCCTCCACGGGCTCCTGTTCATCCAGCCTCCACCGCGCGCTACTCCACCGGCTACTGTTCAACCACCCCTCCACGGGCACCCCTCCACCGTCTACTGTTCATCCAGCCCTCCACACCACGGGGTCCTGTTCAACCACCCCTCCACGGGCACCCCTCCACTGTCTACTGTTCATCCAGCCCTGCACACCACACGGTCCTATTCAGCCACCTCCACGGGCACCCCTCCACCATCTACTGTTCATCCAGCCCTCCACCACACCACGGGGTCCTGTTCATCCAGAGGCAACGCCACCGCTCACTGTTCATCCAAACCCCCCCCCCCGCAACGCTCACTGTTCATCCCAGAGGCAGCATCGATCGGCTTCAGTTAGCAGCAGTAGCGAAGGAATCGCTCGATCGGGTTTAGTTAACATCCATCGATCGATCGCTTGGGTTCAGTAACGCGTAGCCTGCAGTGCAATCGCTCGGGTTCAGTTAGAGCCCAACGCCTCGCTCGGGTTCAGTTAGAGCCAACGCCTCGCACACACGCGCGTACGTGTACGAGAGAAACGCGCATCGCTCAGCCCCCGACCTCCCACCGTAACCGGGAACTCCCCGAAATTTTCCTCGCCCTCGCTTCTACCATGGTTTTTTCCGTCATGGACGGGCCAAATAATGTCATGCAGCTGCGTCTCCGGCCCGCCCAAGACGAAAAGCCCATTTTCTGTCATGATTTTTTGTCATAGAAGTAGGAGCCCACCACATCTATGATGATACCGGGTTTTGTCACAATTATCGTCATAGAAGTGTCATATGTATGACATAATTTTTTTCCGTTCGGCCCAAAATGTCACGGATGTGTCTTTTTTTACTAGTGATGGGACTTTGAGCATTTCTCTTTAACCCAGAGACCAGCGGGGCGGATGTGAGCTTTCCTGATGCACTGACTCAAGTATTGCATAATTTACTGATGATTGAAATAGGAAGTTATTCCATTGATTTACTTGACTCACTATATGGCCGAATTTTGATAAGATTGTCTCGTAATATGATGAAGACTTAGCGCTATATGCTGTCATAATACACCTGATGTTCTTTCTAAACCTTGTGGCAGTCAATGAAGTGACACGAAAGCATGGATCCATGAGAAATGAACACATTTGATGATACTGCTTTATATGAACTATAAACTACTGCTTTACATCTCTATCCTTTAAGATCATACCCATTTACATCAGATTGATTATAATTTATATTACTAGAATTCACAATAAAAATATATTTTGTTGTCATTTACCTAGTGGGGATTAAGCTTGGGGATGCTGATACGCCTCAAACGTATCTATAATTTTTTTCTTGTTCCATGTCATATTTGTATTAAATTGACATAGTTATGGAATCAATTCAAATCATCTTTTTATTATTATGGACTAATCTTGTTAACTCAGTGCCTAGTGTTAGTTGTTGCTTTGTGCTGGTTTTGGACTTTGCAAAATAAATAAATTATATCAGACTAAAATATATCTAGGAAACGTCAGCGGATACTGATGTACAGAAACTTCAGGGGGCACCGACATAGGCTAAGGGGGGCACACATGGGCCCCACACACCATAGGCGGGGCGTGTTCCCCTATCACGTGGGCCCCTTGAGCCTTCAATTTACCGCCTCTAGGTCCTCGTGCCTTCATATACCTCTAAAACCCTTCGGGAATTTAGTGCCCTTATTTGTCCGCCACTGTACGTCGTCGTTCCTTCATGATCCAATCTGGAGGCCTTTTCCGATACTTTAAAGGAGGGGAAAATCATCTCGGTGGCCTTCTCCATCAACTTGAAGGCCACCATGATCGCTACTGTGTAGTTTTACTTTGGACTATGGGTCCGTAGTAGTAGCTAGTTGGTTTCTCTCCCATGTTTCTCAATACGAAGATCATGTGAGATACACTACATGATTGCAATCCATCTGATGTAATTCTTATGGTGTGTTTGTTGGGATATGTTGAATTGTCTTTTTATGATCAATTTATCCATGAATGATTTTGAGACCTATTTGGTTTCTTTTAGCATAATTCATATTTATATATGCTATTTTATCTATTCTTCTCTCACTGGCCAAGTTGGGGGTTTGATCTTTTAGAGGGATTTGTGTATAATAGTTGGGTTCAACCTCGCAAGTAATCTACCACAGTGACAAAAAGGGGGTAGACTTGTATTGTGTTGTTGCCGCTAGGGATAAAAGGATGAATGCGTAATTGTCCTTTGAACGCAAGGTAAAGACAATGTATCATCGACTTCATGTCACTACGTAATGCAATACTCTGTTTTACTTCATACTTGGAGATGCATGCTGGATAGCGGTCTTGGGTCGAGTATTAGCTATAGATGCAGCCGGATGGCGGTCTATAGATATTGGGGTGTGATGTTCATGTGCTAATTATGCCATGGATATTCATTTCATAATTATTGTAGTTTAATTGTTGCCCAATTGTAATTTGTTCACAACATTGTTGATATCCTTTTGAAGATAACCATTAGCGAACCTACGGATCCCAAACCATTGCTACCTCTTGAGCACTGCATTGGTTTTACCTTGATGAGGAAAGGGTGATGCAGTAAAGTAGCGTAAGTATTTCCCTCAGTTTTTGAGAACCAAGGTATCAATCCAGTAGGAGACCACGCTCGAGTCCCACGCACCTACACAAACAAATAAGAACCTCGAAACCAACGCGATAAAGGGGTTGTCAATCCCTTCACGGTCACTTACGGGAGTGAGATCTGATAAAGATGATAAGATAATATTTTTGGTATTTTTATGATAAAGACTAAAAGTAAAGAAAGCAAAATAAATGGTAATAGAAATAGCTTGTTGTTGGGAGATTAATATGATGGAAAATAGATCCGGGGGCCATAGGTTTCACTAGTGGCTTCTGTCAAGATAGCATAAGTATTACGGTGGGTAAACGAATTACTGTCGAGCAATTGATAGAATTGAGCATAGTTATGAGAATATCTAGGTATGATCATGTATATAGGCATCACGTCCGTGACCAGTAGACCGACTCCTGCCTGCATCTACTACTATTTCTCCACACATCGACCGCTATCCAGCATGCATCTAGAGTATTAAGTTCATAAGAACAGAGTATCGCTTTAAGCAAGATGACACGATGTAGAGGGATAAACTCATGCAATATGATATAAACCCCATCTTTTTATCCTCGATGGCAACAATACAATACGTGTCGTTTCCCCTACTATCACTGGGATCGAGCACCGCAAGATTGAACCCAAAGCTAAGCACTTCTCCCATTGCAAGAAAGATCAATCTAGTAGGCCAAACCAAACTGATAATTCGAAGAGACTTGCAAAGATAACCAATCATACATAAAAGAATTCAGAGAAGATTCAAATATTGTTCATAGATAATCTGGATCATAAACCCACAATTCATCGGATCTCGACAAACACACCGCAAAAGAAGAGTTACATCAAATAGATCTCCAAGAGAATCGAGGAGAACTTTGTATTGAGATCCAAAGAGAGAGAAGAAGCCATCTAGCTAATAACTATGGACCCGAAGGTCTGAGGTAAACTACTCACACATCATCGGAGAGGCTATGGTGTTGATGTAGAGGCCCTCCGTGATCAATGCCCCCTCCGGCGGAGCGTCGGAAAAGGCCCCAAGATGGGATCTCATGGGTATAGAAGGTTGCGGCGGTGGAATTAGGTTTTCGTGGTGCTCCTCGATGGTTTGGGGGTACGTAGGTATATATAGGAGGAAGAAGTAGGTCGGTGGAGCCACGATGGGCCCACGAGGGTGGAGGGCGCGCCCAGGGGGGTAGGCGTGCCCCCCTACCTTGTAGCTTCTTCGTCGGTTGCTTGACGTCCACTCCAAGTCCTCTGGATCATGTTTGTTCCAAAAATCACGTTCCCGAAGGTTTCATTCCGTTTGGACTCCGTTTGATATCCTTTTCCTTCGAAACACTGAAGTAGGCAAAAAACAGCAATTTGGGCTGGGCCTCCGGTTAATAGGTTAGTCCCAAAAATAATATAAAAGTGTATAAATAAGCCCATTAAACATCCAAAACAGAATATAACATAGCATGGAACAATCAAAACTTATAGATACATTGGAGACGTATCAAGCATCCCCAAGCTTAATTCCTGCTCGTCCTCGAGTAGGTAAATGATAAAAACACATTTTTTGATGTGGAATGCTACTTAGCATAATTTTCAATGTAATCCTCTTATTTGTGGTATGAATATTCAGATCCGAAAGATTCAAGATAAAAGTTTAATATTGACATAAAAGTAATAATACTTCAAGCATACTAACTAAGCAATTATGTCTTCTCAAAATAACATGGCCAAAGAAAGTTCATCCCTACAAAATCATATAGTTTGGTCACGCTCCATTTTCGTCACACAAGAATGCTCTCATCACGCACAACCCCGATGACAAGCCAAGCAATTGTTTCATACTTTAGTAATCTCAAACTTTTTTCAACTTTCACGCAATATATGAGCGTGAGCCATGGATATAGCACTATGGGTGGAATAGAATATGATGATGGGGGTTATGTGGAGAAGACAAAAAGGAGAAAGTCTCACATTGACGCGGCTAATCAACAAGCTAGGGAGATGCCCATCGATTGATGTCAACGCAAGGAGTAGGGATTGCCATGCAACGGATGCACTGGAGCTATAAATGCATGAAAGCTCAACAAAAGAAACTAAGTGGGTGTGCATCCAACTTGCTTGCTCACGAAGAGCTAGGGCATTTGAGGAAGCCCATTGTTGGAATATACAAGCCAAGTTCTATAATGAAAAATTCCCACTAGTATATGAAAGTGACAAAACAAGAGACTCTCTATCATAAAGACCATGGTGCTACATTGAAGCACAAGTGTGGAAAAAAAGGATAGTAGCATTGTCCCTTCTTTATTTTCTTTATTTTTTCTTTTTTTGGGCCTTTCCCCTTTTTTATTTGGCCTTTCTCTTTTTTTGGGACAATGCTCTATGAATGATGATCATCACACTTCTATTAATTTACAACTCAATGATTACAACTCGATACTAGAACAAAGTATGACTCTATATGAATGCCTCCGGCGGTGTACCGGGATGGGCAATGAATCAAGAGTGACATGTATGAATAATATGCATGGTGGCTTTGCCACAAATACGATGTCAACTACATGATCATGCAAGGAAATATGACAATGATGAAACGTGTCATGATAAACGGAACGGTGGAAAGTTGCATGGCAATATATCTCGGAATGGCTATGGAAATGCCATAATAGGTAGGTATGGTGGCTGTTTTGAGGAAGATATAAGGAGGTTTATGTGTGACATGGCGTATCATATCACGGGGTTTGGATGCACCGGCGAAGTTTGCACCAACTCTCAAGGTGAGAAAGGGCAATGCACGATACCGAAGAGGCTAGCAATGATGGAAGGGTGAGAGTGCGTATAATCCATTGACTCAACATTAGTCATAAAGAACTCACATACTTATTGCAAAAATCTACAAGTCATCAAAAACCAAGCACTACGCGCATGCTCCTAGGGGGATAGATTGGTAGGAAAAGACCGTCGCTCGTCCCCGACCGCCACTCATAAGGAGGGCAATCAAAGAGCACCTCATGTTTCAAACTTGTTACACAATGTTTACCATACATGCATGCTACGGGACTTGCAAACTTCAACACAAGTATTTCTCAAATTCACAAGTACTCAACTAGCACAACTTTAATATCACTACCTCCATATCTCAAAACAATCATCAAGCATCAAACTTTTCTTAGTATTCAACGCACTTATAAGAAAGTTTTTACTAATCTTGGATGCCTATCATATTAGGACTAATTTCTCAATTTAAGCAAATTACCATGCTGTTTTCTAGGACTCTCAAAATGATATAAGTGAAGCATGAGAGAACAATAGTTTCTGTAAAACAAAACCACCGCCGTGCTCTAAAAGATATAAGTGAAGCACTAGAGCAAAAACTATATAGCTCAAAAGATATAAGTGAAGCACATAGAGTATTCTAATAAATTCCGAATCATGTGTGTATCTCTCAAAAGGTGTGTACAGCAAGGAAGATTGTGGCAAACTAAAAGCAAAGACTCAAATCATTCAAGATGCTCCAAGCAAAACACTTATCATGTGGTGAATAAAAATATAGCTCCAAGTAAAGTTACCGATGGACGAAGACAAAAGAGGGGATGCCTTCCGGGGCATCCCCAAGCTTTGGCTTTTTGGTGTCCTTGGATTTACCTTGGGGTGCCTTGGGAATACCCAAGATTAGGATCTTGACACTCCTTGTTCCATAATCCATCAAATCCTTACCCAAAACTTGAAAACTTCACAACACAAAACTTAACAGGAAATCTCGTGAGCTCCGTTAACGAAAGAAAACAAAACACCACTTCAAGGTACTGTATTGAAATCATTCTTTATTTATATTGGTGTTAAACCTAATGTATTCCAAATTCTCTATGGTTTAAACTATTTTACTAGCCATAGATTCATCAAAATAAGCAAACAACACGCGAAAAACAGAATCTGTAAAAAACAGAACAGTCTGTATTAATCTGTAACTAACGCAAACTTCTGGAACTCAGAAAAATCTACCAAAATAGGAAGACCTAGATAATTTGTTTATTGATCTACTGCAATTGGAATCAGTATTTTATCACGTTCTGGTGATATTTAACAATTTTATTCGTGAACAGAAAGTTTCTGGAATTTTCAGCAAGATGAAATAACTATCATCCGAGAAGATCCTATAGGTTTAACTTGGCACAAACACTAATAAAAATAGAAAAACAAATCTAACCAGTGGCTAGATCAAAGATTTATTCCTAAACAGGAGCAAAAAGCAAAAAGCTAATATAAAATTGGGTTGCCTCCCAACAAGCGCTATCGTTTAACGCCCCTAGCTAGGCATAAAAGCAAGGATAGATCTAGGTATTATCATCTTGGATCTTTAATTTTTTAGTGGAGTTATGCCCGAATCCGGGAGGTTCTTTACATTTCCCTTCATATTCGGAAATTTTTAGATCTAAAGAACCCAACCGCTTATTGCAAAGGGTAATCAACATATTCATGCGGTGGAGATTTCCGCCAACACTCTTAATGTTGGGGAACGTAGTAATTTCAAAAAAATTCCTACGCACACGCAAGATCATGGTGATGCATAGCAACGAGAGGGGAGAGTGTTGTCCACGTACCCTCGTAGACCGAAAGCGGAAGCGTTAGCACAACACGGTTGATGTAGTCGTACGTCTTCACGATCCGACCGATCAAGTACCGAACGCACGGCACCTCCGAGTTCAGCACACGTTCAACCCGATGACGTCCCTCGAACTCCGATCCAGCCGAGTGTTGAGGGAGAGTTTTGTCAGCACGATGGCGTGGTGACGATGATAATGTTCTACCGACGCAGGGCTTCGCCTAAGCACCGCTACAGTATTATCGAGGTGGACTATGGTGGAGGGGGGCACCGCACACGGCTAAAAGATCAAACGATCAATTTTTGTGTCTCCAGGGTGCCCCCTGCCCCCGTATATAAAGCAGCAAGGGGGGAGGTGCTGCCGGCCAGGAGGGGGCGCGCCAGGAGGAGTCCTACTCCCACCGGGAGTAGGACTCCCTCCCTTTTCCTTGTTGGATTAGGAGAAGAGGGGGAAAGAGGTGGAGGAGAAGAAGGAAAGGGGGGCGCCGCCCCCCTCTCCTTGTCCTATTCGGACTAGGGGGGAGGGGCGCGTGGCCCTTGCCCTGGCCGCCTCTCCTCTTCTCCACTAAGGCCCACTATGGCCCATTAACCCCCGGGGGGTTCCGGTAACCCCTCCGGTACTCCGGTAAAATCCCGATTTCACCCGGAACACTTCCGATATCCAAATATAGGCTTCCAATATATCAATCTTCATGTCTCGACCATTTCGAGACTCCTCGTCATGTCTGTGATCACATCCGGGACTCCGAACAACCTTCGGTACATCAAAACATATAAACTCATAATATAGCTGTCATCGAAACGTTAAGCGTGTGGACCCTACGGGTTCGAGAACTATGTAGACATGACCGAGACACGTCTCGGTCAATAACCAATAGCGGAACCTGGATGCTCATATTGGCTCCCACATATTCTATGAAGATCTTTATCGGTCAGACCGCATAACAACATACGTTGTTCCCTTTGTCATCGGTATGTTACTTGCCCGAGATTCGATCGTCGGTATCTCAATACCTAGTTCAATCTCGTTACCGGCAAGTCTCTTTACTCGTTCCGTAATACATCATCCCGCAACTAACTCATTAGTTGCAATGCTTGCAAGGCTTAAGTGATGTGCAATACTGAGTGGGCCCAGAGATACCTCTCCGACAATCAGAGTGACAAATCCTAATCTCGAAGTACGCCAACCCAACAAGTACCTTCGGAGACACCTGTAGAGCACCTTTATAATCACCCAGTTACGTTGTGATGTTTGGTAGCACACAAAGTGTTCCTCCGGTAAACAGGAGTTGCATAATCTCATAGTCATAGGAACATTTATAAGTCATGAAGAAAGCAATAGCAACATACTAAACGATCGAGTGCTAAGCTAACGGAATGGGTCAAGTCAATCACATCATTCACCTAATGATGTGATCCCGTTAATCAAATGACAACCCATGTCAATGGCTAGGAAACTTAACCATCAACGAGCTAGTCAAGTAGAGGCATACTGGTGACACTCTGTTTGTCTATGTATTCAAACATGTATTATGTTTCCGGTTAATACAATTCTAGCATGAATAATAAACATTTATCATGATATAAGGAAATAAATAATAACTTTATTATTGCCTCTAGGCATATTTCCTTCAGTCTCCCACTTGCACTAGAGTCAATAATCTAGATTACACAGTAATGATTCTAACACCCGTGGAGCCTTGGTGCTGATCATGTTTTGCTCGTGGAAGAGGCTTAGTCAACGGGTCTGCAACATTCAGATCCGTATGTATCTTGCAAATTTCTATGTCTCCCACCTGGACTAAATCCCGGATGGAACTGAAGCGTCTCTTGATGTGCTTGGTTCTCTTGTGAAATCTGGATTCCTTCGCCAAGGCAATTGCACTAGTATTGTCACAAAAGATTTTCATTGGACCCGATGCACTAGGTATGACACCTAGGTCGGATATGAACTCCTTCATCCAGACTCCTTCATTTGCCGCTTCTGAAGCAGCTATGTACTCCGCTTCACACGTAGATCCCGCCACGACGCTTTGTTTAGAACTGCACCAACTGACAGCTCCACCATTCAATGTAAACACGTATCCGGTTTGCGATTTAGAATCGTCCGGATCAGTGTCAAAGCTTGCATCAACGTAACCATTTACGATGAGCTCTTTGTCACCTCCATAAACGAGAAACATATCCTTAGTCCTTTTCAGGTATTTCAGGATGTTCTTGACCGCTGTCCAGTGATCCACTCCTGGATTACTTTGGTACCTCCCTGCTAGACTTATAGCAAGGCACACATCAGGTCTGGTACACATCATTGCATACATGATAGAGCCTATGGCTGAAGCATAGGGAACATCTTTCATTTTCTCTCTATTTTCTGCAGTGGTCTGGCATTGAGTCTTACTCAACTTCACACCTTGTAACACAGGCAAGAACCCTTTCTTTGCTTGATCCATTTTGAACTTCTTCAAAACTTTGTCAAGGTATGTGCTTTGTGAAAGTCCAATTAAGCCTCTTGATCTATCTCCATAGATCTTGATGCCCAATATATAAGCAGCTTCACCGAGGTCTTTCATTGAGAAACTCTTATTCAAGTATCCCTTTATGCTATCCAGAAATTCTATATCATTTCCAATCAACAATATGTCATCCACATATAATATTAGAAATTCTACAGAGCTCCCACTCACTTTCTTGTAAATACAGGCTTCTCCAAAAGTCTGTACAAAACCAAATACTTTGAACACACTATCAAAGCGTTTATTCCAACTCCGAGAGGCTTGCACCAGTCCATAAATGGATCGCTGGAGCTTGCACACTTTGTTAGCTCCCTTTGGATTGACAAAACCTTCCGGTTGCATCATATACAACTCTTCTTCCAGAAATCCATTCAGGAATGCAGTTTTGACATCCATTTGCCAAATTTCATAATCATAAAATGCGGCAATTGCTAACATGATTCGGACAGACTTAAGCATCGCTACGGGTGAGAAGGTCTCATCGTAGTCAATCCTTTGAACTTGTCGAAAACCTTTCGCAACAAGTCGAGCTTTATATATAGTAACATTACCGTCAGCGTCAGTCTTCTTCTTGAAGATCCATTTATTTTCAATGGCTTGCCGATCATCGGGCAAGTCAACCAAAGTCCACACTTTGTTCTCATACATGGATCCCATCTCAGATTTCAAGGCCTCAAGCCATTTTGCGGAATCTGGGCTCACCATCGCTTCTTCATAGTTCGTAGGTTCGTCATGGTCTAGTAACATAACCTCCAGAACAGGATTACCGTACCACTCTGGTGCGGATCTTACTCTGGTTGACCTACGAGGTTCAGTAACAACTTGATCTGAAGTTCCATGATCATCATCATTAACTTCCTCACTAATTGGTGTAGGCGTCACAGGAACCGATTTCTGTGATGAACTACTTTCCAATAAGGGAGCAGGTACAGTTACCTCATCAAGTTCTACTTTCCTCCCACTCACTTCTTTCGAGAGAAACTCCTTCTCTAGAAAGGATCCATTCTTAGCAACGAATGTCTTGCCTTCGGATCTGTGATAGAAGGTGTACCCAACAGTCTCCTTTGGGTATCCTATGAAGACACATTTCTCCGATTTGGGTTCGAGCTTATCAGGTTGAAGCTTTTTCACATAAGCATCGCAGCCCCAAACTTTAAGAAACGACAACTTTGGTTTCTTGCCAAACCACAGTTCATAAGGCGTCGTCTCAACGGATTTCGATGGTGCCCTATTTAACGTGAATGCAGCCGTCTCTAAAGCATAACCCCAAAACGATAGCGGTAAATCAGTAAGAGACATCATAGATCGCACCATATCTAGTAAAGTACGATTATGACGTTCGGACACACCATTACGCTGTGGTGTTCCGGGTGGCGTGAGTTGCGAAACTATTCCGCATTGTTTCAAATGTAGACCAAACTCGTAACTCAAATATTCTCCTCCACGATCTGATCGTAGAAACTTTATTTTCTTGTTACGATGATTTTCAACTTCACTCTGAAATTCTTTGAACTTTTCAAATGTTTCAGACTTATGTTTCATTAAGTAGATATACCCATATCTGCTCAAATCATCTGTGAAGGTGAGAAAATAACGATATCCGCCACGAGCCTCAATATTCATCGGACCACATACATCTGTATGTATGATTTCCAACAAATCTGTTGCTCTCTCCATAGTTCCGGAGAATGGCATTTTAGTCATCTTGCCCATGAGGCACGGTTCGCAAGTACCAAGTGATTCATAATCAAGTGGTTCCAAAAGCCCATCGGTATGGAGTTTCTTCATGTGCTTTATACCGATATGACCTAAACGACAGTGCCACAAATAAGTTGCACTATCATTATCAACTCTGCATCTTTTGGCTTTCAACATTATGAATATGTGTATCACTACTATCAAGATTCATAAAAAATAGACCACTCTTTAAGGGTGCATGACCATAAAAGATATTACTCATATAAATAGAACAACCATTATTCTCTGATTTAAATGAATAACCATCTCGCATCAAACAAGATCCAGATATAATGTTCATGCTCAACGCTGGCACCAAATAACAATTATTTAGGTCTAATACTAATCCCGAAGGTAGATGTAGAGGTAGCGTGCCGACGGCTATCACATCGACTTTGGAACCGTTTCCCACGCGCATCGTCACCTCGTCCTTAGCCAGTGTTCGCTTAATCCGTAGTCCCTGTTTTGAGTTGCAAATATTAGCAACAGAACCAGTATCAAATACCCAGGTGCTACTGCGAGCTCTGGTAAGGTACACATCAATAACATGCATATCACATATACCTTTGTTCACCTTGCCATCCTTCTTATCCGCCAAATACTTGGGGCAGTTCCGCTTCCAGTGGCCAGTCTGCTTGCAGTAGAAGCACTCAGTCTCAGGCTTAGGTCCAGACTTGGGTTTCTTCTCTTGAGCAGCAACTTGTTTGCTGTTCTTCTTGAAGTTCCCCTTCTTCTTCCCTTTACCCTTTTTCTTGAAACTGGTGGTCTTATTGACCATCAACACTTGATGCTCCTTCTTGATTTCTACCTCCGCAGCCTTTAGCATTGCGAAGAGCTCGGGAATCGTCTTATCCATCCCTTGCATATTATAGTTCATCACGAAGCTCTTGTAGCTTGGTGGCAGTGATTGAAGAATTCTGTCAATGACGCTATCATCCGGAAGATTAACTCCCAGTTGAATCAAGTGATTATTATACCCAGACATTTTGAGTATATGCTCACTGACAGAACTATTCTCCTCCATCTTGCAGCTGTAGAACTTATTGGAGACTTCATATCTCTCAATCCGGGCATTTGCCTGAAATATTAACTTCAACTCCTGGAACATCTCATATGCTCCATGACGTTCAAAACGTCGTTGAAGTCCCGGTTCTAAGCCGTAAAGCATGGCACACTGAACTATCAAGTAGTCATCAGCTTTGCTTTGCCAGACGTTCTTAACGTCGTCAGTTGCATCTGCAGCAGGCCTGGCACCCAGCAGTGCTTCCTGGACGTAATTCTTCTGTGCAGCAATGAGGATAATCCTCAAGTTACGAACCCAGTCCGTGTAATTGCTACCATCATCTTTCAACTTTGCTTTCTCGAGGAACGCATTAAAATTCAACGAAACAACAGCACGGGCCATCTATCTACAATCAACATAGACAAGCAAGATACTATCAGGTAGTAAGTTCATGATAAATTTAAGTTCAATTAATCATATTACTTAAGAACTCCCACTTAGATAGACATCCCTCTAATCCTCTAAGTGATCACGTGATCCAGATCAACTAAACCATAACCGATCATCACGTGAAATGGAGTAGCTTTCAATGGTGAACATCACTATGTTGATCATATCTACTATATGATTCACGCTCGACCTTTCGGTCTCAGTGTTCCGAGGCCATATCTGCATATGCTAGGCTCGTCAAGTTCAACCTGAGTATTCCGCGTGTGCAAAACTGGCTTGCACCCGTTGTAGATGGACGTAGAGCTTATCACACCCGATCATCACGTGGTGTTTGGGCACAGCGAACTTTGGCAACGGTGCATACTCAGGGAGAACACTTTTATCTTGAAATTTAGCGAGAGATCATCTTAAAATGCTACCGTCAATCAAAGCAAGATAAGATGCATAAAAGATAAACATCACATGCAATCAATATAAGTGATATGATATGGCCATCATCATCTTGTGCTTGTGATCTCCATCTCCGAAGCACCGTCATGATCACCATCGTCACCGGCGCGACACCTTGATCTCCATCGTAGCATCGTTGTTGTCTCGCCAATCTTATGCTTCTACGACTATCGCTACCGCTTAGTGATAAAGTAAAGCATTACAGGGCGATTGCATTGCATACAATAAAGCGACAACCATATGGCTCCTGCCAGTTGCCGATAACTCGGTTACAAAACATGATCATCTCATACAATAAAATTTAGCATCATGTCTTGACCATATCACATCACAACATGCCCTGCAAAAACAAGTTAGACGTCCTCTACTTTGTTCTTGCAAGTTTTACGTGGCTGCTACTGGGATTAGCAAGAACCGTTCTTACCTACGCATCAAAACCACAACGATAGTTTGTCAAGTTGGTGTTGTTTTAACCTTCGCAAGGATCGGGCGTAGCCACACTCGGTTCAACTAAAGTTGGAGAAACTGGCACCCGCCCGCCACCTGTGTGCAAAGCACGTCGGTAGAACCAGTCTCGCGTAAGCGTACGCGTAATGTCGGTCCGGGCCGCTTCATCCAACAATACCGCCGAACCAAAGTATGACGTGCTGGTAAGCAGTATGACTTATATCACCCACAACTCACTTGTGTTCTACTCGTGCATATGACATCTACGCATAAAACCAGGCTCGGATGCCACTGTTGGGGAACGTAGTAATTTAAAAAAATTTCCTACGCACACACAAGATCATGGTGATGCATAGCAACGAGAGGGGAGAGTGTTGCCCACGTACCCTCGTAGACCGAAAGCGGAAGCGTTAGCACAACGCGGTTGATGTAGTCGTACGTCTTCACAATCCGACCGATCAAGTACCGAACGCACGGCACCTCCGAGTTCAGCACACGTTCAGCCTGATGACGTCCCTCGAACTCCGATCCAGCCGAGTGTTGAGGGAGAGTTTCGTCAGCATGACGGCGTGGTGACGATGATGATGTTCTACCGACGCAGGGCTTTGCCTAAGCACCGCTACAGTATTATCGAGGTGGACTATGGTGGAGGGGGGCACCGCACACGGCTAAAAGATCAAACGATCAATTGTTGTGTCTCTAGGGTGCCCCCTGTCCCCGTATATAAAGGAGCAAGGGGGGAGGTGCGGCCGGCCAGGAGGGGGCGCACCAGGAGGAGTCCTACTCCCACCGGGAGTAGGACTCCCTCCCTTTTCCTTGTTGGATTAGGAGAAGAGGGGGAAAGATGTGGAGGAGAAGAAGGGAAGGGGGGGTGCCGCCCCCCCTCTGATTGTCCTATTCGGACTAGGGGGAGGGGCGGGCAGCCCTTGCCCTGGCCGCCTCTCCTCTTCTCCACTAAGGCCCACTATGGCCCATTCACCCCCGGGGGGTTCCGGTAACCCCTCCGGTACTCCGGTAAAATCCTGATTTCACCCGGAACACTTCCGATATCCAAATATAGGCTTCCAATATATCAATCTTCATGTTTCGACCATTTCAAGACTCCTCGTCATGTGCGTGATCACATCCGGGACTCCAAACAACCTTCGGTACATCAAAACATATAAACTCATAATATAACTGTCATCGAAACGTTAAGCGTGCGGACCCTACGGGTTCGAGAACTATGTAGACATGACCGAGACACGTCTCCGGTCAATAACCAATAGCGGAACCTGGATGCTCATATTGGCTCCCACATATTCTACGAAGATCTTTATCGGTCAGACCGCATAACAACATACGTTGTTCCCTTTGTCATCGTATGTTACTTGCCCGAGATTCGATCGTCGGTATCTCAATACCTAGTTCAATCTCGTTACCGGCAAGTCTCTTTACTCGTTCCGTAATACATCATCCCGCAACTAACTCATTAGTTGCAATGCTTGCAAGGCTTAAGTGATGTGCATTACCGAGTGGGCCCAGAGATACCTCTCCGACAATCGTAGTGACAAATCCTAATCTCGAAATACGCCAACCCAACAAGTACCTTCGGAGACACCTGTAGAGCACCTTTATAATCACCCAGTTAGTAAACGGGAGTTTCAGAATCTCATAGTCATAGGAACATGTATAAGTCATGAAGGAAGCAATAGCAACATACAAAACGATCGAGTGCTAAGCTAACGGAATGGGTCAAGTCAATCACATCATTCACCTAATGATGTGATCCCGTTAATCAAATGACAACCCATATCAATGGCTAGGAAACTTAACCATCAACGAGCTAGTCAAGTAGAGGCATACTAGTGACACTCTGTTTGTCTATGTATTCACACATGTATTATGTTTCCGGTTAATACAATTCTAGCGTGAATAATAAACATTTATCATGATATAAGGAAATAAATAATAACTTTATTATTGCCTCTAGGGCATATTTCCTTCACTTAAGAGGTTCAAGAGATTTTTGTAAAATTTTCGTTACTTCGCAAATTTTCTCAAAAACTTGTGTTTCTTCCTGGGTATGACGAGGCCCCTTTTGTTGAGATAGTGTTCCCACTATACCTTCTATAATTTCATGTGCAATACTGGGATAAATTTCAATAAAATTGCCTTTGGCAACGCAATCCAAAAGTTGTCTATGAGACATATTCAGTCCAACATAAAAATTGCGAAGCAAAATTCTAAAGTTCACCTCTAGGGTACAATTACGATAAGATTCCATCATTCTGAACCAAGCATCTTTTAAGTTTTCTCCTTGTCTTTGTTTGAAGTGAAGAACTTCAAACTCGGGAGACAATAGAGTAGATAAGGGACTAGCCATAACAAGGAGACAAGCGGAGAAGAGGCGAACGGAAAAAGAGAGGGCGAATAAAACAGCAAGGGTGAAGTGGGGGAGAGGAAAACGAGAGGCAAATGGCAAATAATGTAATGCGAGGGATAAGAGTTTGTGATGGGTACTTGGTATGTCTTGACTTGTGCGTAGACTCCCCGGCAACGGCGCCAGAAATCCTTCTTGCTACCTCCTGAGCACTGCGTTGGTTTTCCCTTGAAGAGGAAAGGGTGATGTAGTAAAGTAGCGTAAGTATTTCCCTCAGTTTTTGAGAACCAAGGTATCAATCCAGTAGGAGACCACGCTCGAGTCCCACGCACCTACACAAACAAATAAGAACCTCGCAACCAACTCGATAAAGGGGTTGTCAATCCCTTCACGGTCACTTACGGGAGTGAGATCTGATAGAGATGATAAGATAATATTTTTGGTATTTTTATGATAAAGACTAAAAGTAAAGAAATCAAAATAAACGGTAATAGAAATAGCTTGTTGTTGGGAGATTAATATGATGGAAAATAGACCCGAGGGCCATAGGTTTCACTAGTGGCTTCTCTCAAGATAGCATAAGTATTACGGTGGGTAAACGAATTACTGTCGAGCAATTGATAGAATTGAGCATAGTTATGAGAATATCTAGGTATGATCATGTATATAGGCATCACGTCCGTGACAAGTAGACCGACTCCTGCCTGCATCTACTACTATTACTCCACACATCGACCGCTATCCAACATGCATCTAGAGTATTAAGTTCATAAGAAGAGAGTAATGCTTTAAGCAAGATGACATGATGTAGAGGGATAAACTCATGCAATATGATATAAACCCCATCTTTTTATCCTCGATGGCAACAATACAATACGTGTCGGTTCCCCTACTGTCATTGGGATCGAGCACCGCAAGATTGAACCCAAAGCTAAGCACTTCTCCCATTGCAAGAAAGATCAATCTAGTAGGCCAAACCAAACTGATCATTCGAAGAAACTTGCAAAGATAACCAATCATACATAAAAGAATTCAGAGAAGATTCAAATATTGTTCATAGATAATCTGGATCATAAACCCACAATTCATCGGATCTCGACAAACACACCGCAAAAGAAGAGTTACATCAAATAGATCTCCAAGAGAATCGAGGAGAACTTTGTATTGAGATCCAAAGAGATAGAAGAAGCCATCTAGCTAATAACTATGGACCCGAAGGTCTGAGGTAAACTACTCACACATCATTAGAGAGGCTATGGTGTTGATCTAGAAGCCCTCCGTGATCAATGCCCCCTCCGGCGGAGCGCCAGAAAAGGCCCCAAAATGGGATCTCACGGGTACAGAAGGTTGCAGCGGTGGAATTAGGTTTTCGTGGTGCTCCTCGATGGTTTTGGGGTACGTAGGTATATATAGGAGGAAGAAGTAGGTCGGTGGAGCCACGAGGGGCCCACGAGGGTGGAGGGCGCGCCCAGGGGGGTAGGCGCGCCCCTACCTCGTGGCTTCCTTGTCGGTTGCTTGACGTCCTCTCCAAGTCCTCTGGATCACGTTTGTTCCGAAAATCACGTTCCTGAAGGTTTCATTCCGTTTGGACTCCATTTGATATCCTTTTCCTTCGAAACACTAAAATAGGCAAAAAACAACAATTTGGGCTGGGCCTCCGGTTAATAGGTTAGTCCCAAAAATAATATAAAAGTGTATAAATCAGTTCATTTAAACATCCAAAACAGAATATAATATAGCATGGAACAATAAAAAACTATAGATACATTGGAGACCTATCATCCATCTTCTTCCTATAAATTTCTAATCGTAATTTATGTATTGTTTTGCTTTCTTGTTGAAATCAAATCTTCCATACACTTGTTCTTTTAATTCCTTTGTAATTAGCAAAGCTAGTGAGATTGGTGTCGCGGAAAACCACGACCACCTATGGGACCAAAGGTCCCTTGCTGGTTCGGCGGGGGGATGGCACGTTGCACAAAGAGCAGAGTAGCATGGGACAGCACAACAAAGATCACACGGGGAGTTTTACCCAGGTTCAGGCCATCGCAAGGCATAAAACCCTACTCCTGCTTTGGTGGATTGATGGTGGAAGAATGGTGGTGGCCATAGCGCGTGTGCCCGGCAGGGTTGCCTCAGGGCGAAACGGTTACGTATGAAATGTGAGGGGGTGGATTCGCTAACACAGGGTCCAACCCTTTCTAAGGTTGCCTCGGTCCTCCTTTTATATACTAAGGGGTCACCACAGTGGCAAAGTAGTCATTATGAACTGATAAGATAGCAAAGAGTGCTATCATACCTAACTCTGCAGCCTGACAGAGCACATAAAATGCGCCGCTCGACGTCACATCGTCGCTTGCCCGACAAGCCTTGCCGGGCTGTTTTGCCAGCTTCGCGCCTGCTCGCTCGACACGTCGCAGGACGGGTGTTGTCTGTAGGTATTTCCTGTAGAAAGAGGTTGCCATGTGGCAAATGGCTGCCACTTAGTCACTTTGTGGCTTGACACCGTATTGATGGACGGCGTGTTCGTGGTGAAGTGGGTTGGTGAGGTGGCTCCACCTCCGTGAGTCCTGGCAGGCCCTGCCGGGGTGTCTTGGAGATTCTCTTTCGGGGGTGACCCCGTCCTCGCCAGGCTCGCCTGCCCGGCTAGGGAGGCTTTTCTTACTTCTCAGGCTTGGTCTTGGTCATCTTGATCTGCATGTTGGTCCTTTGAAGATCTTGATCTCTTGTACCTTGGCCTGATCTTGATGCTGTAATCTTGCTCCCGTGCCTGTGCACAGTCTCGGCAACGAACCCAGGGTTTGTTGCACCGAAAGAAGCCCCTGGGCCTGCCCCGAACACGCTGTCGAGCATCGCTGGGGTAGGCCCTAATAAGTGCACAAGCAGGGGTGCGGAAGAGGCTGGCCCCTTGAGGTCTTCTTTGCTTCTTCATTAACCTTGAGCCCGAGCCAGTTTTCGGTTTTCCCGCACATCGTGCGTAATGTTACGAGAAAATCTCAGATCGTGGCCTGCAGATTGCCCATGCCCCACGATCACGGGGCGGAAACCGCCATCCCACTTGCTCCCTGCGTTATCTGCACCCGCCACGTGTCCCTCATGCATTGGGATGGGTAGGTGGTGGATGCGGGGAGCATGGGGGCGAGTGCCATGGCAGAAAACCAAGCATTGATGGTTGGAGTATAGGGTCGGCCTTGATTCCCAGAGCCACCGAAGGCGCAGGGAGGCCGTATTGGGGGAGCGGGGCGGCCGCTTCCTGTGTGAGAGGGCAGCCCCTTCCCTCGCCCCTTTATAAAAGGGGGCGGGAATGGTGCATTTGCTCACACACCTTTCTTCTTTCCTTTCCATAATCTTCCTTTGGTCAGCATGGTGAGAGGGCGAGGGCGCGGTGGTACCCCAGTGGTGGCGACGTGATTTTCTGCTTGACAGCGTATCCCTCCCCCTCCGGACCACGCAGTGGCGGAGCTCGCTATGAGAGGAGGAGGGAGGGGGCGAGGTCGTGGTCGCCATGGCGCTCGGGGAAGAGGAGGACGGGGCGGTGCTTTGGCCGCACCCTCGCTGGCGGCTCCTCCTCCGGTGGAAGGCCATGTTGGAGATCAGCCTCGAGAGTTCGTCATCAGACTGTACAAACCTCCGTGTGGCCACCTCTGTTTCCCTACTCCATTCGCACGGGAAATGGAGCTCGATCAGCCACGCGCTCTGAGGCTACACATGAGGGGCTGTGGGAATGGCGGCATGTGGGTCGATGTCGACTTCCCTGCTCCTCATGTTATGTATCTCCGTCGTGGTTGGAAGACCTTTGACCGAGCTCATAGCTTGTCGGAGGGGCACGTTCTTCAGTTTAAATTAATGGACAGATGCCTGCTCTCCGTCAAGATTATTGGGCGCTCAGGAGCTCGCTTAGGGTGCGGCACGGAGAGCTCTACCGACGACGAAAGCTCCTCCTCGAGCGAGAGTGACAAGGAGGACAGTGACGGCGATGACGACGGCAGCGAGCGGGAGGGCGACTGTGACGCCCGGATAATTAAGCTACAGTAATCCCACGCTAATGATACCGCGTCACCACGGGCACTGTTGTTAACCTCGCGATGATTCGAAACTGTTTCAAAATTCAAATTCAAATTAATGTCAACAATAAATTTTTTCAAAAGTTAAAACAAAAAATGTTTGGGGGGTGCCATAATTTGCATATGTGAATATGGTGCAACAAACACATTTTTATAAAATGCCTAGATATTTTATAGTGGATGGAAACAACAAAACAATTAAATAAAAAGAAAAGCAGAACCTAACTAAACTAAAAAGACAAAAGCCTGCCCCCTCCCCCCCACTAGGCCTCGGCCCAGCTGGCCATCGGGCCAACCAGGCCGGCCCACCCGCGCCTACTAACCTCCCCACCCCCGAAACCCTAGCGCACACACCCCACTTCCCCCCCTCGTTCCCCTCTCTCCCACGTCTCCTCCCGATCCCGATCTGGATCGGGCGCCGCTCCCCTCGCCTCGCTGCTCGACGTCGCCAGCGCCGCGCCGTCCTCGTCCCCAACGACCCCCCTCGCACTCCCTCTCCTCCCCTGGATCTAGATCGGGGACGCGGCGCCCCGACCCCATTGCCACCTCATCCCCGTCGACCGCCGGATCCTGCTTCCTCATCCCCGTCGACCACCGTCGACGACGACTCCTACTACGCCGGAGGTGCCTACTACTACGTGCAGCCCGCTGACGACGACCAGGAGTAGTTAGGAGGATCCCAGGCAGGAGGCCTGCGCCTCTTTCGATATGTATCCCAGTTTGTGCTAGCCTTCTTAAGGCAAACTTGTTTAACTTATGTCTGTACTCAGATATTGTTGCTTCCGTTGACTCGTCTATGATCGAGCAATTGTATTCGAGCCCTCGATGCCCCTGGCTTGTATTATGATGCTTGTATGACTTATTTATGTTCTAGAGTTGTGTTGTGATATCTTCCCGTGAGTCCCTAATCTTGATCGTACACGTTTGCGTGCATGATTAGTGTACGACTGAATCGGGGGCGTCACAGCGACGACTCTGACTCCGGCTGAGTGTCCCCTGCACCATCTTCATCAGGTGGCAGCACCATCATCTACACCTGCATCTCCTTCCCGGCAAGGCGATTTGCCGGGGAGTTGGATGCAGAGGTGGGGATGGTTCCTCCCGGCTTCCTCCAGCAGCCTTCCAGCTGGACCCTGGCAGGCTTCCTCTCGGGCTGCAGCTCCATTAGCCTTGCCGCGTCCTGCTGGCCCTGATGATGGCGGTTGACGGGTTGCCTCCACCATGCTCTCCATCGACGCGCTCGCCGACGTCCTCCTGTCCCTGCTAGGCTACCTCTCCTGGAGCCCGACGCGGTCAGGCTGGGCTTTTGCTCAGGCGCTCCTTTTGCCCCCTTCGCCTTCTACCACCGTGCCTATAAGGAGAGGGACAAGAAAGAGCATTACGAGGCACTTATCTTTTTTCAATCTTAAATCTGTATGCACTTGCCAAATTTTTGTTCAAATAATGTAATCTCTTGAATCCATGTATGTGTTTTGTAAGGTTTGTACTTGTATGATCAGCATATTAATGAAAAAGATGAACCTTGTCGGGGACTCGTGCATGTATATGTCCATGCAGAGGCGAGATGCCCCTTTATTTTAAATAAACAAGTTTTCCCCGGCAGGATGCCGGTACCCTTTTCATTTTGTTGCCGGAGAACTGAGCCTACCGAGCAAAAAATAAAGGAACCAACCCCCCCGCTAATCTCTTTTCACCAAAGGCCACTGCAACAATCCTGGCTGAAGCAATGTTCAAGTCCAGAGATGGGAGCACCTAAGTTTCAAAGAGCGGCGAGGTTTTCTCATGCACAAGTTTCAGCTTACAGAACACTTATGGACAAGAGGTAGAACTTATCTGTTTGGCTTGCCGGAGGTCGCAGTGCCGGTCCATCTTCCCAACTCCCCGTAGAGGCCAAGCTCACGGCAGGAACCTGCAGCCTTATGCAGATGGGAATGATGCAAGATGCGACCTTATCTATATGCATATGCAATGCTCATGAAATGCTTATGCATGCACGCAACTTGTCGGGGGCCCCCAACGCTTCGTTCATTTCTCTGTTGCTCAGGGTCTGTGCCTGGCTTTGTACAAGGGGTTACATGCAACTGAGGCAAGGCCAGTACAAAAGGGTGGCTGCCGGGCAGGGCCCGACAGCCGCGCCTTACGGGTAGAACTTGCGGAGATACTCAATATTCCATGAGTTTTGCAATTGAATGCCATCTCCGGTCTCTAGACGGACTGCGCCAGGTCTTGTGACTCGAACTACCCGGTAAGGGCCTTCCCACTTCAGCGTCAACTTGTTTGTACCCTTGGCGGACTGAACACGCCTAAGGACAAGGTCGCCTTCCTCAAAACACCGGGCATGAACCCTGCGGCTGTGATAGCGACGCAGGGCTTGCTGATAGCGTGCAGCACGCGTAGCAGCCCGGAGACGGTTCTCCTCAAGTAGCACAACGTCGTCACGCCAGTACTGATATTGCACTACTTCATCGTAGGCAAGCGCTCGAGGTGACCCGTAAATGAGTTCTCTGTGGATAACTGCTTCTGCCCCATAGACTAGGGAGAAGGGAGTCTGCCCGGTAGCTCGATTTGGTGTCGTTCTGAGTGACCAAAGAACTACCGGCATCTCATTGATCCACCGCCTACCGTGCTTCTGCAGCGTATCAAAGGTTCTTGTCTTGAGTCCTCTTAGCACTTCAGCGTTCGCCCTCTCAGCTTGCCCGTTGCTTCTGGGATGCGCGACAGAAGCAAATGAGATCTTGCTTCCGAGGGCATGAACATGTTGCATGAAGGCGCGACTCGTGAACTAGGTGCCGTTGTCGGTAATGATCCTCGCCGGGACTCCAAAACTTCATAAATTATTTATTTTATCATTTACCTACTCGAGGACGAGTAGGAATTAAGCTTGGGGATGTTGATACGTCTCCAACGTATCTATAATTTGTGAAGTATTCATGTTATTATATTATCATTCTTGGATGTTTTACAATCATTTTATAGCAACTTTATATCATTTTTTGGGACTAACCTATTGACCCAGTGCCCAGTGCCAGTTGTTGTTTTTTGCTTGTTTTTTACATCGCAGGAAATCAATATCAAACGGAGTCCAAACACCGCGAAACTTTTTGTGGATTTTTTATGGACCAGAAGACTCCCGATGGGCCAGAGCAGCACCTGGGGGGTGCCCCGAGGGGGGCACAACCCACCAGGGCGCGATTGGGGGCCCAGGCGTGCCCAGGTGGGTTGTGCCCACCTCGGTGGCCTACCACACCCCCTCTTTACCCTATAAATTCCCAAATATTCCAAAAACCCTCGGGGTTAACGTAGATCAGAAGTTCTGCCGCTGCAAGGGTCTGTAGCCACCGAAGAGCAATCTAGGCCCCGTTCCGGCACTCTGCCGGAGGGGGGGGGGAATCATCAAAGGTGGCCATCTTCATCATCCCGACGACCACCACGATGAGGAGGGAGTAGTACACCCTCGGGGCTGAGGGTTTGTACCAGTAGCTATGTGTTTAATCTCTCTCTCTCTCTCTCTCTCTCTCTCTCTCGTGTTCTTGAGATGTCACGATCTTGATGTATCGCGGGCTTTGTTAATATAGTCGGATCATATGGTGTTTTCCCCTCTCTATCTTGTTGTGATGAATTGAGTTTTCCCTTTGAGATTTTGTTTTATCGGATTGAATACTTTTATGGATTTGAGAGCACTTGATATATGTCTTGCATATTAATAATCGTGGTGACAATGGGGTATCGTATCGATTCACTTGATATATGTTTTGGCACTTAACTCACGGATTCCCGAGGTGACATTGGGGTAATCTATGCATAGGGGTTGATGCACGTTCTTGTCTTTGTTTCTCCGATAGAAATCTTGGGGCACTCTTTGAGGTTCTTTGTGTTGGTTTGAGTATTATGAATCTAAAATTATTTGGTGTTATTTTAGTACGAACTCTTGGATAGATCGATCGGAAAGAATAGCTTCAAGGTGGTTTCGTACCCTACAAACAATTTCTTCTTATGTTCTCCGCTAGATAGGAACTTTGGAGTGATTCTTCATCGCACTTTGAGGGATGGTTATATGATCCAATTATATTAGCACTATTGAGAGATTGCACTAGCGAAAGTACGGACCCTAGGCCTCATTTTTAAGCATTGCAATACCGTTTTTGCGCCCTCCACCCTTGTGGAGGCCTCGTGGCTCTTATGGCCCAACTCTTTTGCTGCGGGGGCTTCTTCTGGTCCAAAAAAAAATCACCGTCAATTTTCAGTCCATTTGGACTCCGTTTGGTATTCCTTTTCTGTAAAACTCAAAAACAAGGAAAAAACAGAAACTGGCACTGAGCTCTAGGTTAATAGGTTAGTCCCAAAAATCATATAAAATAGCATATAAATGCATAAAACATCCAAGATAGATAATATAATAGCATGGAACAATCAAAAATTATAGATACATTGGAGACGTATCAAGCATCCCCAAGATTAATTCCTGCTCGTCCTCGAGTAGGTAAATGATAAAAATAGATTTTTTGACGTGGAATGCTACCTAACATATTTATAAATGTAATTTCTTTATTGTGGCATGAATGTTCAGATCCGTATGATTCAAAACAAAAGTTTAATATTGACATAAAAACAATAATACTTCAAGCATACTAACAAGGCAATTATGTCTTCTCAAAATAACATGGCCAAAGAAAGTTATCCCTACAAAATCATATAGTCTGGCTATGCTCCATCTTCATCACACAAAATATTCAAATCGTGCACAACCCTGATGACAAGCCAAGCAATTGTTTCATACTTTTGATATTCTCAAACCTTTTCAACTTTCACGCAATACATGAGCGTGAGCCATGGACATAGCACTATAGGTGGAATAGAATATGGTGGTTGTGGAGAAGACAAAAAGAAGGAGATAGTCTCACATCAACTAGGCGTATCAATGGGCTATGGAGATGCCCATCAATAGATATCAATGTGAGTGAGTAGGGATTGCCATGCAACGGATGCACTAGAGCTATAAGTTTATGAAATCTCAAAAAGAAACTAAGTGGGTGTGCATCCAACTCGCTTGCTCACGAAGACCTAGGGCAATTTCAGGAAGCCCATCATTGGAATATGCTAGCCAAGTTCTATAATGAAAAATTCCCACTAGTATATGAAAATGACAACATAGGAGACTCTCTATCATGAATATTATGGTGCTACTTTGAAGCACAAGTGTGGTAAAAGGATAATAACATTGTCCCTTCTCTCTTTTTGTCTCATTTTTTGTTTTCTCTCTTTTTTTGGGGGGGCCTTCTTTTTTTGGCCTCTTATTTTATTTTATTTTTTATTTTTCGTCCGGAGTCTCATCCCGAATTGTGGGGGAATCATAGTCTCCATCATCCTTTCCTCACGGGGACAATGCTCTAATAATGATGATCATCACACTTTTATTTACTTACAACTCAAGAATTACAACTCGATACTAGAACAAATATATGACTCTATATGAAAGCCTCCGGCTACCGGGATGTGCAATGACTCAAGAGTGACATCTGTGAAAGAATTATGAACGGTGACTTTGCCAGAAGTACGACGTCAACTACATGATCATGCAAAGCAATATGACAATGATGAAGCGTGTCATAATAAACGAAATGGTGGAAAGTTGCATGGAAATATATCTCGGAATGGCTATGGAAATGCCATAATAGGTAGGTATGGTGGCTGTTTCGAGGAAGGTATATGGTGGGTGTATGGTACCGGCGAAAGTTGCGCGGCACTAGAAAGGGTAGCAATGGTGGAAGGGTGGGAGTGCATATAATCCATGGACTCAACATTAGTCATAAAGACTCACATACTTATTGCAAAAATCTATTAGTTATCGAAATGAAGTACTACGCGCATGCTCCTAGGAGGATAGATTGGTAGGAAAAGACCATCGCTCGTCCCCGACCGCCATTCATAAGGCAGATAATCAATAAATAAATCATGCTCCGACTTCATCACATAACGGTTCACCATACGTGCATGCTACGGGAATCACAAACTTTAACACAAGTATTTCTACAATCCACAATTACTCACTAGCATGACTCTAATATCACCATCTTTATATCTCAAAACAATCATAAGGAATCAAACTTCTCATAGTATTCAATGCACTTTATATAAAAGTTTTAATTATATCCCTCTTGGATGCCCATCATATTAGGACTAAATTCATAACCAAAGCAAATTACCATGCTGTTTAAAAACTCTCAAAATGATATAAGTGAAGCATGAGAGTTCAACAATTTCTTCAAAATAAAACTACCGCCGTGCTCTAAAAAGATATAAGTGAAGCAGTAGAGCAAACGACAAACTACTCCAAAAGTATAAGTGAAGATCAATGAGTAGTCGAATAATTATGTGACTATGTGAAGACTCTCTAACATTTCAAAATTTCAGATCTTAAGTAGTTTATTCAAACAGCAAGCAAAACAAAAAAAAACAACATTGCAAGGATAGCAGATATCATGTGAAGAAGCAAAAACTTAGGCTCAACCAAAACTGACCGATAGTTGTTGAAGAAGAAAGGTGGGATGCCAACCGGGGCATCCCCAAGCTTAGATGCTTGAGACTTCTTGAAATATTAACTTGGGATGCCTTGGGCACCCCCAAGCTTGAGCTTTTTTGTCTCCTTAATTCCTTTCACATCGCGGTTTCCCTAAATCTTAAAAACTTCATCCACACAAAACTCAATAAGAACTCGTGAGATAAGTTAGTATAAATCAACGCATAAACCTTATCATTCTATACTATAGCAAATCACTAAAATTATTATTTGACATTGCATACTAAATTTCTCTTCATATTTAATACTCCTATCCTCAAATAGAATCATTAAACAAGCAAACATATGCAAACAATGCAAACATAACAGCAATCTGTCTAAACAACATTCTGTAAAGAATGCAAGAGTAATCATACTTACCTAACTCCAAAACGTCTGAAAAATTACCACACTGTAGAAAATTTGTTGTTACTCATTGTGTAAAATTTTCAAGATTTTATCATGTTCTGACTATTCACAAATATCCAAAACATAACAGCAAACTTTCTGTTTTTAAAACAGCAACATATGGACTTGCAAAATAAGCATGGTAAAGGCTACACTTGACTTTTTTATTGAACTAATAGATGCAAAACATTACTATAAATAACAGCAAGCAAATCCTAATAAAATAAAATGACGCTCCAAGAAAAACTCATATCATGTGGTGAATAAAAATATAGCCCCAAGTAAAGTTACCGATGAACGAAGACAAAAGAGGGGATGCCATCCGGGGCATCCCCAAGCTTAGGCTCTTGGTTGTCCTTGAATATTACCTTGGGGTGCCTTCGGCATCCCCAAGCTTAGGCTCTCGCCACTCTTTATTCCGTAGTCCATCAAAATTTTACCCAAAACTTGAAAACTTCGCAACACAAAACTTAACAGAAAACTCGTAAGGTCCGTTAGTATAATAAAACAAATCATTCACTTTGGTATTGTCAAGACAAGATTCATATTTTTTCTCACATGATTCCTACTATACCCTATCATTTATACAATTTAAATTAAGCAACATAAGCCATAGGAACCAGAAAACAAGCAAACTATGCATCGAAACAGAATCTGTCAAAAACAGAACAGTCTGTAAAGATGTGAATTGAAATCATACTTGTGTAACTCCAAAAATTCTGAAACAATAGGAAAATCTAGAAAAGTTGTATATAAATCTTTTGTAAAAAAATTCAGATCAAAATCACGTTCCAGTGAATTTTCAAAATTCCTGGACTGGGAGCAAAAGTTTCTATTTTTGCACAAAATTGAATCAACTATCATCCACACTATCCAAAAGGCTTTACTTGGAACTTTATTGAAACAAAAGCTATAAAACATGATTTATACAGTAGTATAATCATGTGAACACACAAAAACAGTAAGGGTAAATGTTGGATTATCTCCCAACAAGCGCTTTTCTTTAATCCCTTTCTAGCCAGGCATGATGATTTCAATGATGCTCACATAAAAGGTAAGAATTGAAACATAAAGAGAGCATTATGAAGCATATGAATAGCACATTTAAGTCTAACCCACTTCCTTTGCATAGGGATTTTGTGAGCAAATAATTCATGGAACAAGAATCAACTAGCATAGGAAGGTAAAGCAAGCAAAACTTCAAGATTTTCAACACATAGAGAGGAAACTTGATATTATTGCAATATTTAGAAGCATATGTTACTCTCTCATAATAATTTTCAGTAGCATCATTAATGAATTCAATAATATAACCATCACATAAATCATTCTTTTCATGATCTAAAAGCATTCAAATTTTTTTACTCTCCACATAAGCAAATTTATTCTCATGAATAGTAGTGGGGGCAAACTCAACAAAATAACTATCATGCGAGGCATAATCCAATTGAAAATTAAAATCATGATGAAAAGTTTCATGGTTATCATTATTCTTTATAGCATACATGTTATCACAATAATCATCATAGATAGCAACTTTGTTCTCATAATCAATTGGAACCTCTTCCGAAATAGTGGATTCATCACTAAATAAAGTCATGACCTCTCCAAATCCACTTTCATAATTAGCACAATAAGATTCAACACCCTCCAAAATAGTGGGATCATTACCTAGAGTTGACACTCTTCCAAACACACTTTCATCAATATAATCATTATAAATAGGAGGCATGCTATCATCATAATAAATTTTCTCATCAAAACTTGGGGGACAAGAAATATCATCTTCGTCAAACATAGCATCCCCAAGCTTGTGGATTTGCATATCATTAGCATCATGGATATTCAAAGAATTCACACTAACAACATTACAATCATGCTCATCATTCAAATATTTAGTGCCAAAGATTTTATAAACTTCTTCTTCTAACACCTGAGCATAATTTTCCTTTCCATCATTTTCACGAAAGACATTAAAAAGATGAAGCATGTGAGGCAACCTCAATTCCATTTTTTGTAGTTTTCTTTTATAAACTAAAATAGTGATAAAACAAGAAACTAAAAGATTCGATTGCAAGATCTAAAGATATACCTTCAAGCACTAACCTCCCTGGCAACGGCGCCAGAAAAGTGCTTCGTTTGACGGGATGTGAGTGCCGCTTACCTAGCCTCCCCGGCAACGGCGCCAGAAAAGAGCTTGATGTCTACTACGCAACCTTCTTCTTGTAGGCGTTGTTGGGCCTCCAAGTGCAGAGTTTTGTAGGACAGTAGCAAATTTCCCTCAAGTGGATGACCTAAGGTTTATCAATCCGTGGGAGGCGTAGGATGAAGATAGCCTCTCTCAAGCAACCCTGCAACCAAATAACAAAGAGTCTCTTGTGTCCCCAACACACCCAATACAATGATAAATTGTATAGGTGCACTAGTTCGGTGAAGAGATGGTGATACAAGTGTAATATGGATGGTAGATATAGGTTTTTGTAATCTGAAAATATAAAACAGCAAGGTAGCAAGTAACAAAAGTGAGCAAAAACGGTATTGCAATGCTTCGAAACAAGGCCTAGGGTTCATACTTTCACTAGTGCAAGTTCTCTCAACAATGATAACATAATTAGATCATATGGCAATCCCTCAACGTGCGACAAAAGTCACTCCAAAGTTCCTATCGCGGAGAACATAAGATGAAATTGCTTGTAGGGTACGAAAACACCTCAAAGTTATTCTTTCCGATCAATCCAATATTGGGCTATTCCTATAAGTGTCACAAACAACCCTAGAGTTCGTAGTAAAATAACACCATATGACACACATCAATCTACCCTAATGTCACCTAGATACTCCAATGTCACCACAAGTATCCGTGGGTTAATTATACGATATGCATCAAACGAATTCAGATTCATAATATTCAATCCAACACAAAGAACCTCAAAGAGTGCCCCAAGATTTCTACCAGAGAAACAAGGACGAAAACGTGCATCAACCCCTATGCATAGATTACCCCAATGTCACCTCAGGAATCCGCGAGTTGAGTGCCAAAACATATATCAAGTGAATCAATAGAATACCCCATTGTCACCATGGGCATCCCACGCAAGACATATATCAAGTGTTCTCAAATCCATAATAGTATTCAATCTGATAATAATGAAACCTCAAAGGTAAAACTCAATTCATCAAAAGAAGATAGAGGGGGAGAAACACCATATGATTCAACTATAGTAACAAAGCTCGCGGTACATCAAGATCGTGCCAAATCAAGAACACGAGAGAGAGAGAGAGAGATCAAACACATAGCTACTGGTACATACCTCAGCCCCGAGGGTGGACTACTCCCTCCTCGTCATGGAGAGTGGCGGGATGATGAAGATGGGCACCGGTGATGGTTTCCCCCTCTGGCAGGGTGCTGGAACGGGCTCCCGATTGGTTTTTCATGGCTACAGAGGCTTGCAGCGGCGGAACTTATGATCTAGGTTTCTTTTCGGGGGTTTCTGTATTTATAGGAATTTTTGGCATCGAGAACAAGTCAACAGGGTCCACGAGGGGCCCACAAGGACGGAGGGCATGCCCAGGGGGTAGGGTGTGCCCTCCACCCTTGTGGAGGCCTCATGGCTCTTCTAGCCCAACTCTTTTGCTTCGGGGGCTTCTATTGGTCCATAAAAAATCACCGTAAATTTTCAGCTCATTTGGACTCCGTTTGGTATTCCTTTTCTGTAAAACTTAAAAATAAGGAAAAAACAGAAACTGGCACTGGGATCTAGGTTAATAGGTTAATCCCAAAAATCATATAAAATAGCATATAAATGCATATGAAACATCCAGGATAGATAATATAATAGCATGGAACAATAAAAAATTATAGATACGTTGGAGACATATCAGATGACTCCTGTCGGGATTAACTCCTGGAAATGTGCCGGTGACCTTTAGTTCTTCCTCTGCTATCTGAAGTTTGCTGATGACCTTCGGGAAAATTAGATTCAACCCGGCCCCGCTGTCAACCAACATCTTCGTGACCTTGAGGTTGCGAATTGTTGGAGAGACCAACAATGGAAAACATCCTACCGCAGTGGTACGGTCAGGATGGTCCTCTTCGTCAAAAATGATGGGAGTGCGTGACCATTTGAGCGGTTTCCGAGCCTCTGCCGCTGGCTCTACGACATTGACCTCATGTGCCCACCGTTTGAGTTGGCGGTGAGAGGAGTGCAGAGATGCACCCCCGTCAATGCACAGGGCGTCGGTGGCCTTCTAGAACTCCTACTCATTGGTTTCCTCTTCATCCCCTCCATCACTCTCATCATTGCAAGCTTCCTTCTCTCGACCCCTGGCGGGTTTTCCTTGGTTCCGGAAGGGTTTGCCAAGGCGATTTGCTTCATCGCCTCGGCCCTTCCCGCCAGCGGCGTTCTGACATTTTTCCCTATCACGCTTCTCATATTCTGCTCTCTGCCTCTTGACAAGCTGCTCAACCTGGTGACACTCTTGAAGATCGTGGCCCGTGGTCTGATGAATCTTGCAGTACGGCCCATCGCCTTTCCCGGCCTTCTAGTCAGCCGCAGCCCCCCGGCAGTCAGCGCACACGGCAGCTTCCTTGCCAGGGGCTTCGGCTCTAGCCTTCTTGCCGGTACTAGGTGTGCCCGATCCTTCGACAGTCATCACTACCTTATCCTTGCACCTCTTGCTGCACTTCTTGCTCTTTTTCTAACTGGTGGACTCGTCGTCATCCTCTGAGTCGACGTTGGTGCAATCCTCCTCTCCGGGGAGTTTCCTTCTCTCCTCCATCTGAGCACACTTGTCCACCAAGGTGTAAAGCTCCTTCACAGTCTTGGGCAACCGCACGTTAAGCTTGGAACAAATCCTGCGATTGTGCACATTGGATTGGAAGGCGGCTATCACAGCTAGTGGATGAATATTCGGGATGCTCGTGTGGACTCTGCTGAATCTCTGCAAGTACTTCCGGAGAGTTTCTCCTTCTTTCTGCTGGAGGAGCTGCAAGTCGCTGGGCCGCCAGTGAAGGCGCCAATGAACTCATGGCATAGGTCAGCCCATGACGAAAGGGAGTTCTCTGGTAGGTGCATCAGCCAAGACCTCACATTGGACTTGAGTGCCAAAGGGAAGCAATTGGCAAATACCTTCTCATCTCTTCCTCCTGTACCTTGAACAGTGATGGTGTACATGCTCAGAAACTCTATCGGGTTTAGTCTCCCATCATACTTCTCGGGTATCTCTGGCTTGAACGTGCGAACGAACAGCCAACGGACTTGCCGCAGCTCACGAGTAAAGGCAGGGCACCCAACCTCGAAAGGCAGGCACCCGCCAACCTCGAGCGCAGGCTCATCAACGTCGAGACCATCGCACCCATTGGTCTGACGGTGGTCGTCGCGGCCTCGCTCAATGACGACGCATGCGTCTCCCCTCCACCTGTCCTCCGGGGCTTGCCGTTGGCCTGGACGTGCTCGAGGGTCAGAAGAGGCCATCAAGATATCGTCAGGTTCTTGATTTTGCTGCGCTCGCGCTGGTTGCCGTGGTGGGGACTATACCGTGGGAGTGCCCCCTTCGTTCGGCCAGCAGCGTGAGCCTTCGTCGTCGCTTGGGGAGGTCGTCGCGGGCCAGCTCGCTATGAGCCCCCAGCCTCGACGAAACCGAGCAGACTCTAGATGGTGGCGCACCACTCATCCATCTGCTCGACCGCCGGCGGAAACCTCAGTAGCAGCTGAGCCCGCGCCATGGCCTCCGTAGCAATGCTTGGCATGGGTGATGATGATGTGGACCGCACCGTCGCTCGGCTTCTGACGGTGCTAGTGGTGATAGCACCACGTCCTCGCTGATGCGAGGCAGCCATTTGGATGACATGGTGACATGGTGAAGGCGCTTGAGGGCCAGCGGCTCCGTTGGGCGCAGCGAACTGGTCGACTTGCCCCGCGGGAGGTTGATGACCCACAAGTATAAGGGATCTATCATAGTCCTTTCGATAAGTAAGAGTGTCAAACCCAACGAGGAGCAGAAGGAAATGACAAGTAGTTTTCAGCAAGGTATTCTCTGCAAGCACTGAAATTATCGGTAACAGATAATTTTGTGATAAGACAAATCGTAACGGGTAACACGTAATAAAAGTAAATAAGGTGCATCAAGGTGGCCCAATCCTTTTTGTAGCAAAGGACAAGCCTGCACGAACTCTTATATAATGCAAAGCGCTCCAGAGGACACATGGGAATTGTTGTCAAGTTAGTTTTCATCATGCTCATATGATTCGCGTTCGTTACTTTGATAATTTGATATGTTGGTGGACCGGTGCTTGGGTGCTACCCTTCCTTGGACAAGCCTCCCAATTTTGATTAACCCCTCTCACAAGCATCCGCAACTACGAAAAAAGAATTAAGGTAAACATAACCATAGCATGAAACATATGGATCCAAATCAGCCCCTTACGAAGCAACACATAAATTAGGATTTAAGCTTCTGTCACTCTAGCAACCCATCATCTACTTATTACTTCCCAATGCCTTCCCCTAGGCCCAAATAATGGTGAAGTGTCATGTAGTCGACGTTCACATAACACCACTAGAGGAAAGACAACATACATCTCATCAAAATATTGAACGAATACCAAATTCACATGATTACTTATAACAAGACTTCTCCCATGTCCTCAGGAACAAACGTAACTACTGACAAAGCATATTAATGTTCATAATCAGAGGAGTGTTAATTATCATTAAGGATCTGAACATATGATCTTTCACCGAATAAACCAACTAGCATCAACTACAAGGAGTAATCAACACTACTAGCAACCTACAGGAACCAATCTGAGGTTTTGGGACCAATATCGAATACAAGAGATGAACTAGGGGTTGAGAGGAGATGGTGCTGGTGAAGATGTTGATGGAGATTGACCCCCTCTCAATGAGAGGATCGTTAGTGATGACGATGGCTTCCATTTCCCCCTCCCGGAGGGATGTTTCCCCGGCAGAACAGCTCCACCGGAGCCCTAGATTGGTTCTGCCCAGGTTCCGCCTCGAGACGGCGGTGCTTTGTCCCGAAAAATTACTTCTTGTTTTTTCCAGGTCAAAACACACCATATAGCAGAAGATGGGCACCAGAAGCCTGACAGGGGGCCCACAAGGAGGGGGGCGCGCCCAGGGGGTAGGGCGTGCCCTCCACCCTTGTGGCTGGCTGGTGGCCCCCTCTGGTGCTTTCTTCGCCCAATATTTTTTATATATTCCAAAAACATGCTCCGTGAAGTTTCAGGACTTTTGGAGTTGTGTAGAATAGGTCTCTAATACTTGCTCCTTTTCAAGTCTAGAATTCCAGCTGCCAGCATTCTCCCTCTTCATGTAAACCTTATAAAATAAGAGAGAAAATGCATAAGTATTGTATGTGTAATAACAGCCCATATTGCAATAAATATCGATATAAAAGCATGTTGCAAAATGGACGTATCAACTCCCCCAAGCTTAGACCTTGCTTGTCCTCAAGCGAAAGCCGAAACAGAAAAATATGTCGCATGTTTAGAGATAGAGGTGTCGATAAAATAAAATATGGACATGAGGGCATCATGATCATATTTAGAACAACAACATATATTGTCAGATAATTTCTTATGCTAAAGTAACAATTCATTCACAAGGTGAAGTATGAATGAGAAACTTCATTGAAAACTAACAAACTATGATCTCAGTCACTGAAGCAATTGCAATTTATCATAACACCGGAAAGAGTCAATTCAAGAGCTTTTCAGCAAGTCCACATACTCAACTATCATTTAATCTTTCACAATTGCTAACACTCACGCGATACTTATGGGTACAAAGTTTCAATCGGACACAGAGAAAGATAGGTGCTTATAGTTTCGCCTCCCAACCTTTTACCTCACGGGTAATGTCAACAATAATATTTTATGAAAACCTACATCCGAGTGGATATATATATATATCAGGATCTCTCCAACATATAGTGCTTGCCAAAAGAAAAAGTGTAAAAAAGGAAAGGTGATGATCACCATGACTCTTGTATAAGGGTAGGAGATAAAAGTAAAAGATAGGCCCTTCGCAGAGAGAAGCAGAGGTTGTCATGCGCTTTTATGGTTGGATGCACAAAATATTAATGCAAAAGAACGTCACTTTATATTGCCTCTTGTGATAAGGACCTTTATTATGCAGTTCGTCGCTTTTATTTCTTCCATATCACAAGTTCGTATAAAGCTTATTTCTTCACACTAATATATCATACATATTTAGAGAGCAATTTTTATTGCCTGCACCGATGACAACTTACTTGAAGGATCTTACTCAATCCATAGGTAGGTATGGTGGACTCTCATGGCAAAAGTGGTTTAGGGATGTTTGGAAGCACAAGTAGTATCTCTACTTGGTGCAAAGAATTTGGCTAGTATGAGAGGGAAAGGCAAGCTCAACATGTTGGATGATCCACGACAATATAACTTCTATTCGGATGTAAGAAAACATAACCTATGTTGTCTTCCTTGTGCAACATCAACCTTTTAGCATGTCATATTTTAATGAGTGCTTACAATTACAAAAGATGTCCAAGATAGTATATTTGTATGAGAAGCCTCTCTTTCTTTATTACTTCCTATTAATTGCAATAATGACCAAAACTATGTTTGTCAACTCTCAACAACTTTTATTCATCATACTCTTTATATGTGAAGTCATTACTCTCCATAAGATTAATATATGATCTTTTTTCTCTTTTTATTTTTTCTTTTATTCTCTCAAGATCATAGCAAGAAAGCAAAGCCCTCAACTCAAAACTACTCTTTATTATATATTTCACGGACTCGATTACATAGATAGAAATCGAAGCAAAACTCAAAGCTAGATCATACTAAAACTTTATTCTACTAGATCAAGATATAACCAAAAGGATTGAACTAAGAAAAACGATAAAGATAAAGGTGTGATGGTGATACGATACCGGGGCACCTCCCCAAGCTTGGCAGTGGCCAAGGGGAGTGCCCATACCCATGTATTTATGTCTCTTTCTTCGGAGGTAGTGATGATGGGGTTGTTGATGAAGTAGGTTTGTCGTCCATCTTCCAAGGCATAGGCTCACCATCATAGAAAGATGAGCTGGTCTCCGGGATCCTCGAATCTGTAGCCAAACTCATCCTCTTGAATCTATATTCATACTCACAGTTTTGGTTTTGCGGGTCATAGATCTGGGCTTGGTGGTGCTCGATTTTCTCATGAAGCCTGAACATGGCCTCCTCAATGCTCTAGGGATCCATCTTGTTCTTGTTGGTGGACTCCGCGATCATCATGTGGTTGGCGTTGAGTCCACGTTCCACCATCCCTTGACACTTGAAAAGTTGCTGCTCCATTGCTTCGAGTCTTGTCTCCATGCTTCCGGTGTTCTTCGGTCCCTCAACATCAGGGATGTGTAGCACCCCCTCACGCATGTCAATGGCTTGAGGGTGTCACATCACCTCTACAAGGTAGGGGTTGATGACCTTCTCGAAAAACTTGTCCTTGGGGGGGGGGGGTTGGAGACGTCATGGTTATCTAGATCTGACAGAATAACAGCTCGAAACAAAAATAGGAGATATTGTCATGGTACGGTGGTCAGAACCTTCAGGAGATTATATAATGAATTTTTACCGACCAAAAGAAGTAACGTGCGAGAAAACAGAGTCCGGAGGGCACATGAGATGGCCACAAGGACGAGGGGCGTGCCCAGGGGGATAGGGTGCGCCCTCCACCCTTGTGGTGGCCTCGTGTCTCTCTTGGACTACTTTTAATTTTCCAAAAAAATTAAATATTCCAAAACGGAGAAAATTTATCATTGGAAATGTTTTGGAGTCGGTTTACTTACCGTACCACATACCTCTTCCCTTTCGGAGTTTGAAACGTTCTGGAAAGTGTCCCTTATGTACTCCTCCGGTGTTACGGTATTAATTATGTTGGTATCAACATTTATGGGAGTACTTGAGATATAATGTATGATTCTTTGACCGTTTACCACCTTTAGATTTGTGCCCTCAGCGTTGTTGATTTTTAGGCCAACTCCACCGCACGACCCCATCCTGTCCGGGTGCGTCCGTTTAGGGTAGAACGGACGAATAGCGCGGCCCAACGCGCGGCCTGAAACAGACAAATGTCCGGATTCCGTCCATTTTCGATCCATCCCCGGCCCAAACTTGCGCCGAGTTTGGGGTGAAACGGACATCGTGCGGACGGGCTCGCCGCACGCCCTTGTCCCCCCATGGCCCGCCTGTCAGGGACACTAGCAGTCCCTTGGCTTCCAACACCTCCACCCCCTCTCCCCGCCCCACCCCACCGCCGGCGCCGGCACTATTCTCCGACCGCCTCCTCACTTCGCACCCCCCCGGCCGTCCATACCAAACCACGTCTCGACATGGCCGCCACCACGCCCGCGCTTTCGTCGTAGTTTTGGCCGTCGCCATCGTAGCCGGTGGCAGAGGGGATACGACCGCCGGCGACGTACCACGGCGGCCACAACAGCTTCCGACGAGTGCTCCAGAGCAGCCAGTAGCCGGCCGCCAACCACCCCTGCTGCATCGAGGTGATCATTGTGGCCTCTTTGCCACCACGACCACAAGGTGTTCGACACTTTGCCCACAAAGGTATGGACAGTGGAGATGATTTTTTCTTCCACCACTTCATTTATTAATCGGACTATTCATCATCGGATGATGATGATCTTGTGGTGGCTGCACTGGTCGTTCACGACCACATTGAGCGGCAGCTTCCTTGGTACATGGGGCCACTCCATGGGCGTGCTCCCAACCTGAACCGCAACAGGGAGAGAGGCCACACCCTGCTCTATGCCGATTACTTTGTGAACACCCCGCTCTTCAAGCCGGATAAATTTCGTCGCCGTTTTTGTATGGAAGGCATCTGTTCAATCGTATCCAAGAGGGAGTGGTTGCTTATGACCCATAGTTATTGTGCAAGATGGATGCCCTTGGCAAGCTTGGATTCTCCTCTTACCAGAAATGCACCGCGGCCATCCGCATGCTTGCATATGGAATTCCAGGCGATCTGGTGGATGAGTATATGCATATGAGTGAGACCACATGTCTGATGTCAATGTACAAGTTCTGCCAGGCCGTGGTGGCAGTGTTTTTCCCTGGGTACTTGAGGCAGCCAACTGCCGCTGATACAGAGAGATTGTTGGCGACCAACGCAGCTAGAGGCTTTCCAGGCATGCCTGGCAGAATAGATTATATGCACTGGGAGTGGAAGAACTGTCCATTTGCTTGGCAGGGCCAGTACAAGGGGCATGTCAAAGCATGCACTATCATATTAGAAGCCGTGGCTTCGCATGATCTTTGGATATGGCATTCTTTCTTCGGCATGGCACGTTCTCACAGTGATATCAACGTGCTGCAGCGTTCTCCAGTCTTCGCAATGCTTGCAGAAGGCCACCCCCACCTGTCAACTTTGAGATCAACGGCCACCAGTACAACAAGGGATACTATCTAGGTGATGGTATATATCCTTAGTGGTCAACTTTTGTGAAGACAATCTCAAACCTCCAAGGTGAGAAGAGGAAGAGATTTGCCCAAATGCAAGAGAGTGCTAGAAAGGATATGGAACATGATTTTGATGTGCTTCAATCCCGATGGGGTATCGTTCGAAACCCTGCACTGTCATGGGATGAAGGGAAGCTTTGGGAGGTGATGACTGCTTGTGTGATCATGCACAACATGATCGTCGAGGACGAGCGTGATGACAACATCTTTGACCAAGGATTTGATTATCAAGGTGAAAATGTTGAGCCCCTGCACCAAGAACCGGCCACGTTTGAACAGTTTGTCCAATTCCATCGTGAGCTGCGTGATTGGCACACTCATTTGGATCTTCAAAATGACTTGGTTGAGCACGTGTGGAGTCACATTGGCAACCAATAGATGTTCATTCAAGACAATTTCGATTTGGTTGTAAAACTATTTTATTAGAGACAATTTCGATTGGGTTGTAGAACTATTTTTGTTTCAGACAATTAATATTTGGACGTGCAAACTTGTTTTCATATGCATATATGGGCATTTTTGGCCGTGGCGGACAGTATGGGGCCAAAGGATGCGGCCGCGCGCTGGGCGCACGGCCACCGCATCCCAGGACAGGCCCGGACACTACCAATTTCCCTACCCAAACGGACCGAATCCGGGCAAAGCGGACGTCCGTTAATTTGGGGTCACGCGGTGGAGTTGGCCTTATGGCACCGGAACGATAGACCTCCTCGATAATGTATGGACCTTCCCATTTAGAGAGAAGCTTTCCTGCAAAAAATCTTAAACGAGAGTTGTATAGCAAAACATGATCACCTACATTAAACTCACGCTTTTGTATCGTTTTATCATGCCATCTTTTAACTTTTTCTTTAAACAGCTTGACATTCTCATAGGCTTGGGTTCTCCATTCATCAAGTGAGCTAATGTCAAATAACCTCTTCTCACCGACAAGTTTGAAATCATAATTGAGCTCTTTAATAGCCCAATATGCCTTATGTTATAGTTCAAGAGGTAAATGACATGCTTTTCTGTAAACCATTTTATATGGAGACATACCCACAAAGCATCATCAAGTTTCTTAGACCAATTCTTTCTAGATCTATTAACAGTCTTTTGCAAAATTAATTTAATCTCTCTATCTCTCAATTCTACTTGACCACTAGAATGAGGATGATATGGAGATGCAATTCTATGGTCGACATCATATTTACCAAGCATTTTACGGAAAGCACCATGAATAAAATGTTAACCACCATCATTCATTAAATATCTAGGGACTCCAAACCTCGGAAAAATAACTTCTTTAAGCATCTTAATAGAAGTGTTATGAGCAGCACTACTAGTTGGAATGGCTTCTACCCACTTAGTGACGTAATCAACAACAACTAAAATATGTGTATACCCATTAGAGGAAGGAAAAGGTCTCATATAATCAAAGCCCCAAACATCAAATGGTTCAATAACAAGTGAATAATTCATAGGCATTTCCCGTCATCTACTAATATTACCAATTCTTTGGCATTCATCACAAGACAAGACAAACTTATCAGCATCCTTGAAGAGAGTGGGCCAATAGAAACCGGATTGCAATACCTTGTGTGCAGTTCTATCTCCAGCATGGTGTCCTCCGTAGGATTCGGAGTGGCACTTGCGTAGGATCTATTCCAGTTCATGCTTAGGTACACAACGTCTAATAACACCATCTACTCCTTCTTTATAAAGGTGTGGATCATCCCAAAAGTAATGTCTTAAGTCATAGAAAAACTTTTTCTTTTGCTGGTATGTGAAACTAGGTGGTATAAATTTAGCAACAATGTAATTAGCATAATCAGCATACCATGGAGTATTATGAGAAGCATTTATGACATTTAATTGTTCATCAAGAAATCTATCATCAATAGGTAGTGTGTCATCAAGAACATTTTCTAACCTAGACAAGTTATCTGCAACGGGATTCTCGGCTCCCTTCCTATCAATAATATGCAAATCAATTCTTGTAGCAAGAGAACCCATCTAATAAGTCTAGGTTTAGCATCTTTCTTTTCCATAAGATATTTAATAGCAGCATGATCAGTGTGAACAGTTACTTTAGAATCAACAATATAAGGTCTGAACTTATCACAAGCAAAAACAACTGCTTAAAATTTATTTTCAGTAGTAGCATAATTTCTCTGGGCATTGTCTAGAGTTTTACTACCATACTGAATAACATTCAATTTCTTATCGACTCTTTGTCCTAGAACAGCACCAACAGCATAATCACTAGCATCACACATAATTTCAAAGGGTAAATTCCAATCAGGTGGCTGAACAATAGGTGCAGAGATCAAGGCTTTCTTAAGTATTTCAAATGCTTCTACACAATCATCATCAATAACAAAAGGAACATCTTTTTGCAAGAGATTAGAGAGGCCTAGAAATTTTAGAGAAGTCTTTGATAAACCTCCTATAGAAACCAACATGACCAAGGAAACTTCTTATACCTTTGATATCTTTAGGACACGGCATCTTTTCAATAGCACCTACTTTAGCTTTATCAACTTCAATACCTCTTTTAGAAATTTTATGCCCCAAGACAATACCTTCATTAACCATAAAGTGGCACTTTTCCCAATTCAAGACGAGATTAGTTTCTTCACATCTCAGCAAAACTCGATCAAGGTTGCTTAAGCAATCATCAACAGAAGTTCCGTAAACGGAGAAATCATCCATGAAAACCTCAACAATCTTTTCACAAAAATCAGAGAATATAGCAGTCATACATCTTTGAAAGGTAGCAGGTGCATTGCATAAACCAAAAGGCATACGTCTATAAGCAAAGGTACCGAAAGGCAAGTAAAAGTGGTTTTCTCTTGATCATCTTTTGATACAGGTATTTGAGAGAAACCATAATAACCATCTATAAAGCAAACATGTGTACGTTTGGATAGTCTTTCTAGCATTTCATCGATTAAAGGTAGAGGGTATTGATCTTTTCTAGTAGCTTTATTCAATTTCCGAAAATCAATTACCATTATATAGCCTGCAACAATTCTTTGTGGAATCAATTCATTCTTACCATTAGGAACAACATTAATACCTCCCTTCTTAGGAACACAATGAACATGGCTTACCCATTGACTATCAGCAATAGTGTCGTGGAATTGTCACGACAGATGTCCTAGCGGAAGGAGTTAGTCGTGGAGCCATCGCAACTAGGTTAGCTCAAAGGGGTTAATCGGGACAAAGGACACGGAGAGTTTATACTAGTTCGGCCCCTTGCGGTGATGGTAAAAGCCTAATCCAGTTTGAGGTGGTATTGCTAGGGTTTCGATTACCAGGGAGCGAATACGCTTGACCTAGTTCTCGATCTCTTGTTTCTTGCCCCTAAGCCGTCACCGGGTCGCCCCTTTATATACACAGGTTGTCGCCCGGCGGCTCACGGAGTCCCGACCAGCTTATACACAAGTGTCCGGCTCAGTGACTATCTATGCTTGCCTTACAAAACAAGTCGTACACATATGGCAGTTCATCCTCTTGGGCCTCAAGTCGCCTCTGGGTCTTGGGCCGTCAATGGGCTAGTATGATCCTCCATCTTCATCAATGAGTCGCCAGCGGTATGACCCGGCCCCTCCTGGGGGTTTCATACCCAATAGTCATATCCCCAACATTAGGCCCCAGGTTGACTTGAACTTGTTCACGTCAATCTTCAATACTTGATTTGTCAAAATCCCGCACCACCTGTTTAATAAACCATGCGGTAACCCGCCATGACGCCAGCTCACGAAATCTTCTTGAACCATCGTGACGTCACTTCACATTAATTTTGTGTGTTCTGAACATCTTAATGGATCCTTATCTTAATAACCATCCTGAAAATGGAAGCATCCATATAGCCACATGATGGTTTCGGCCTCCTCGATTCCCGCTCATGCCTTGTATCCGCCCCCCCCTTATAAATAGGGACATGGGTCTTTATCATTTTACCCCTTCCTTCGTCTTCCTCTCGCGTCTCTTCTGCAGATCGAGTTCCGCCGCCGCGACCTTCGACCGCTGCACCAACCCAGGCCGCTGCATTGACCTGGTCGGATCAGAAACTCCGGCGCGCCACCACTCCTCCTTATCTTCTGTAAGTGCATATTTCTTTCCATCGCAGATCTACGTTTAGGGTTTGGGTAGTTCATCGGCGTTCTTGCCGTTCTTTGCCGTTTCCTTCTCCTCCAGTGGCTTTTAATCTGGATAAACTATGAACCTTGCGCGGAAGTAGTTTTAGCATTCATTTTCATCATTAGAGTAACATCTCTCCGTAGAAGATCTCATTGAAACATCCGCACTTTTCCACTGCTGCCACCTTAGGTTTAGAATTTTACTGCCTTTTCTGAACTGTGGTAGATCCAAAATTATTGCTCCCTCTCGTAAAATCTGTTTGTCCAACACTTAGCCAAATTTGAAGTACCATAACTACCATGGCGGCTTATACCGCAAACCGTGATCCACCGTAAGACACTAAATCTTGTTAAACCGCCACCATATGCTTTATAACTGGCCTGACCCGGCAATATATCTCCGATTTAACCATGCTTGCTTATAATTTTGACTCTGCAACATATATCTTGTCTTCTAGTCTCTGTCTGGTTTTAACAGCAAAAATCCTTAATCCGGTAGGTACCATTAGTCCCCTTTTAAGCCGCCGACACTTCAAGGCTCATCCCCGGCTTAATCTGTTAACTGTTCATAGCATTTTACCCTTAAATCAATAGTTTGGTTTAATAGCATGATCTTAAGCCGGGAATGTTTCCTTTCCTTAGGACTTTGATTTTGAAGATGGTCAAGACTGTCACCGCCTGCAACTGGGTTGTTTCCCGGGTCACCGAGGAGGACTTGAAAGAGTATGTTCAGACTGGCGTCCTAGTCAAAAAAGAAGTCATCCATTGCAGGGTTTCGGGTAATGAAACTCGCCCTGAGCCCAAAAATGGCGAAGTAGTAGTTTTTATGGATCATATGGACCGGAGCTTCAGCCCTCCCAGCACAAGATTCTTTCGAGACGTGCTGCACTTCTTCAAGCTTCATCCCCAAGATATCGGACCAAACTCTGTCTCAAACATCTGTAACTTCCAAGTTTTCTGTGAGGTGTACCTTCAACAGGAGCCCACCGTAGAATTATTCAGGGAATTCTACTACTTGAACCGGCAGAACGAATTCACAGATGGACCTAGCCTGGAACTAGGCGGCATATCTATACAGCGTCGGAAAGAGGCCATCTTCCCAGCTGCTAATCCTCCCAGTCACCCCAAAGACTGGAATCAGACTTGGTTCTATTGCCAAGATACTTCGCCGGAAGGAGAAGATCCCTTGCCGAGTTACCGCGCCAAGATAGTTCGCTGATGTGGAACGTGCTTTTGGTGTGCTTCAATCCCGATAGGGTATCGTTCGAAACCCTGCACTGTCATGGGATGAAACGAAGCTTTGGGAGGTGATGACTGCTTGTATGATCATGCACAATATGATTGTCGAGGACGAGCGTGATGAGAGTATCTTCGACCAAGGATTTTATTATCAAGGTGAAAATATTGAGCTCCTGCACCAAGACCCGGCCACATTTGAACAGTTTGTCCAATTCCACCGTGAGCTGCGTGATTGGCACACTCATTTGAATCTTCAAAATGACTTGGTTGAGCACGTGTGTGATCACTTTGGCAACCAATAGATGTATTGCTTCATTTTATCTTCAGTCAAGACAATTTTGATTGGGTTGTAAAACTATTTTATTAGAGACAATTTCAATTGGGTTGTAAAACTATTTTAATTTTCTGACAAATATTTGGACGTGCAAACTAGTTTTGATGAAAATATGGACATTTTTGGCCCTGACGGACAGGATGGGGCAAACGGATGCGGCCGCGCGCTGGGCGCACGGCCACCGCATCTCAGGACACGACCCCATTGGCCTACCCAAAAGGATAGAATCCGGACAAAACGGACGTCCGTTTGGGGTCGCGCGGTGGAGTTGGCCTGAGCCTCGCTCACTTGTAAATCCCTTCATCAACTAATGTACAGATACCACTAAACCAAACCTGGTTATTTTCGAGCCAGGTACGAGCTGCACATGCTCGTGAGCTAAAATATTACTATCTGCGATCTAATAAGAGCTACATCTTTGAACTAGAACTAGTTGAAAGTTGCGACACTGGGCAAAAAGTAAGATCGACGGACATATATCCGCGTTCTGCGTTCATCATTGGTTGATTGACTCCTGATGAGCACATGCGCGTGTGACCCCAACAGGGAGGTCCATGCAATTTCATGATGCGGTTTTTGCTGATCATTGGATGGTCCCTGTGATTTTGCGATCGCTCATCCGAAATGATCACACGGGGCTCCCATGCCCCAAGTAACAAATTCTCCAGCTCGCGTGTATAAATAAATAATTTATTTGAATCGAGAAGAGGCCCGTAGTGGCCGAGCATGCGTGGTGTTGCTTGTTGTGCTATGAAACCGAGTGGTGGTAGTTGCCTAGTTAGTGCAAGGACGGGTCGAAGGCAGTGCCGTACGTAGGTGTGTATGTCAACCCCACTCCTCGCTGTCCTAAAAGATTATCTCATTTCCTGTGAATTACTTTCTCATGGCGATGACTTGCAAACGAGAAGAGAGGGGAGGGGTCGAGTCGAGCCCATGCATGCCTGGTGGACTTTTGGGGGCGACCGTGCAGTGCATGACATGCCTAGCTTAGCGTTGCTTGGCCAGCCAGGGAAGGAAAGGGACCGTGTCGTGTCTCGTGTCTGCCGTGCAGTGCATGGTTGACACTTGACACTTTGATGGATGGATTCGTTCCTGGAAAAGGAAGCAAGCAACTTCTACATCACACTCCCCCTGTTGTAAGGACATATGCTGCAAGGGCAGGATCCCTTCTCTTCTTTTTTCCTGGGAGAACTGAGCTCAAATTCAGTGGCGTGTGTGAGCTCCCAAGATCTCTCTCTGGCTCGGAGGTGGTGAACTGGTGATCTCACACGAAACCGTGTCAACCAACTTTCCTTCATCACCTTTCGCTCGACCGGCGGCCTCGAGTAGCGTGCCACCACATGCACGTATATACTCCACTGATTTAGCATCATCACCACGGCATCATTAGTTTAGACGCCGACTGATTGGCCAATTATCTATGTGTATGCAGTGGCGGACCTAGGAATTCAAGTTAGCCGGGGCAAACATGTTAGGACAAAAAAAATTGAAGCATAAATACAAGTGTTTTCAACACAATAAATGGCCTCGAAAGATTTAGTTTCAATATGGATAAGATTCAGCTACTAAGAACATGAAAGATTATATTGAAAAAACATCTTAGAAGCTAGTAACATGGTCTCTTGTTGCCTGAACACTCATTGGCTATAACAACATGACCCAAAACTCCAAGCAAAACCTACAACATGTAAAAAACAAAATTATATGTATCTAAATCTCATTTGCCTACTAACATGGTCGTGAAGGTGAGCTAGGGATTGGAATTTGGGAGTCAGTGTGGGAGTTTTTCTTCAATCGAACAATACTGAATCGAATGATTCACCAGGCTACAGGCTCGTGTGCATGGTGTACGTAGTGTGTTGGTTCCCGAAAAATAAGAAATAGGCCTTCCACAACTAACTAAAGCCCACAAAGTGTAGCCTTATGGGCCCAACTTTTCTTTCTTCTTCCTCACGAAGATAACTGTTCGACAGAAACGGATCTCATCGTCAATGGCGCTGCTCCCCTTCGACTAAAACTGAAAGGGGCTGAGCTGGGGTACCCTGCTCCGTACCAGGAGAGCCGGGGCGGCCGCCCCTGCTCGCCCCAATGGTAGGTCCGCCACTGTGTGTATGGTTCACTTGGATACTGGCACACACAAGTGCGGAGGTGCTTAACTTAAGTGTGCGTGTCCGGCTGAAAGATACTCGGATTTAGGTAACATGCGTGACAGCTGAATTAGCCTAAGCTAGTGCTTCCGTGCTTATGGTTTGACTTGACATGACAAACGTTAACAAAGTCTTATTTTTGTATATAAAAGAAGCTTAATTGGTCCGGCACACCCTCTTCTCTGACCCAACAAAACACGATGGTTAACTTAAATATGTGAGCGAGACTCACAAGGAACTCCACTAAAACCCGATGGGTTGCCATCTCCAGCTCTCCACGCATCCAAAGGTTCCAAGTTAAGCCGCGGCAGCAGCAGCCGGCCCATGTGCCTTCCTCCACCGATCATTCAATTGTACCTTCACGGCTTCACCTCACCCACCACTCCTACGCTAGTTTCTAGCGTCAGTAATTCTCCACTGCCGCAGCTAACCTAACCTAGTTCGTCAATCAATTCAGTACCAGATCTGTACTCTACGTGTTGAAGGTTGTGTGTGCTCCAAGCTGACACTCCCCTACAAGGCACCTCCAGCTCCACACCGGATCTTCTCCTTTCCGCCCGTCGCTACGGGAAGCACGCACGCACGCACGCGCCGGTGTCGTCTTGGTCGCCGGTTGCGTCCGGGGACGGGGGCGATCCGGCGGTAAGGATCACATGCCAAACCTCTGCGTGTGCATGTTTGTACACACCGCGCAGTGCAGCAGTGCACGCCAACGCCATAGCCGGAGGCCGGGGCTTCCGCCGGGATGGACACTGTTGCTTGCGGGCTGAGCAAGAGAGGAGGATCCAATCACTGTGTCTCTGCGTGCGTGCGTGTGAATGACCGGATGCCGGCCGGGGCCGGTGATTGATGTGTGCGCGCGGCCGGCGCGCCGGTGAGCGTGAACCGCGCGGACACTCGTGAAAAGACGGGATCCCTATTCAGTCCCTGTCCTGTGTTGCTGTCAACCTCGACCCGGCTGTGCTTGCGGCTGCCGTAATAAGCCTGTAACTGCCGCCGTTTAAATACGGCTTTGACCCCTCCGCCCGCTCCGTTCCATCTATCCGCGTACGTCCGTTTAGGCCAAAACGCACAGAAGACACGACCCAACGCAGGACCGCATTTTTAAATTGTATCCGTTTGGCGTCTGGCCCATCCCATTTTCGGCGCAAACATGCGTTCGGTTTGCATCCACACGGACGACAAACGGACGGGCACGTGCTTGCTCGACGCCCGCCTTGAGAAGCGTGGCGGCCGTCCACCTACCTCCACCGCCCAAATTCAATGCGCACGCACGGCGGGACCCGGCTGTCATTGAAACTAGCGGCAATGGGATGGCCTAGTCTCATGAGGCGTGTCATGGAGGACTCCATGAACACGCACGACGAGCGGCAATGGGATGGCCTGGAAATCGCTCAGGCCCTGTCGACGGCCGGCGACATGGCCATTCCGGAGATGGACGTCGATGTCAAGGAGGAGGTGCCGGAGGAGGTGATGAAGGAGCCTCCCATCGCCGCGTGGAACCCTCGTCTGGTGGGCCAGCGATGGAGCTGCTCGTGCACGGCACCGGAGATGACTGACTCAATGGGTGTCGGCCCATGGTCTGCCCCGCTGCCGCGGTCACCAAAGCACGAGCAGGAGCCACGGGAGGAGGTGGTGTTGGCGCCTCCGGCGCTCCAGGTCTCGCAGGGGTCGCGAGCCCACCTGCGGCAGCCACCGCTCTACGTCGACCTCACCAGCGATGACGACAAGTAGGACGGCGACTCCTGAAGACGACAGCGGCCACCGGCAACGGCCCTATCTATTTTTTATGTCTTTTATTTAGTTTTACGACCTGCGTTGAACTTTGGTACTATGGGCGTATGGACGTTTTTATGTTTATATTTATGTTTTTCGTATTATTTGCAAGTTTATTTTGTTTTTTTGCAAAAAAATCAAAGTCCATAAATCCGGACGTTTTGGGTTGAGGCATGCCCGTTGGGCACAACGATGGCCGCACGACCGCAAGCAGACGGTCGTGCCTGTTTTCCTGCACCAAACGGACAAAAAGCGGACGAACTGGACGTCTGATTGGGGTCGCGCGTTGGAGTTGGCCTGACCTGCCCGACTGCCATGTTCTGTTTGAATTACCTCAAGAAAATTCATATTCACGTCGCCTGGTTTCATTTCTCTGAACATTTCACCAGCAGGGACTTGTACTATTCAGGTTCAGTAGTGTTCGGCTGCTACCATTCAGTACATTCTGGCACAATTACGAGTATGTTTTTGTCATTTATTGGATTGGTTGAAGTTCATATTTTCATTAGTTGAATTTTGATGCAGTGCATTTAAACTGTTTAAGTTTGTGTTGAAATGTGATGCATTTGTTTTGACTATTTGCACAAACGTATAGATGAATTTGCAAAAATAATCATAATTGAACAATTAAGTTTTGAGTGATGGATTAGATGGATGAAAGTTCAATTTCTCAAAATACTGTGAATTAAAATATAAAGCATAGATGAAAAATCAAGTCACTTGAGCTAGAGATGCTCTAAGAGCATATCCAACACATGTTGTAAAAGTTGGTGCCGCAAAAAAGTTTGTAGTGAAGGAGAGGGAAGGTTTTAGGGCAGCAGAAAATTTTCTTCCATAACAGATAATGTAAAATAGGTGCCCTAAAAAAGTGCCCTTCTCCAAAATTGGCTACATATTGAAACAAAATATGACATTATAAAACTAAAACTTTGAGAGATCAATACACAAATAATCAACAACATATCAAATTAAACTTCAAATCCACATATCGAATTCAAATTCAAACCACAAGCATTGTGCACCACAAACACAAACAAAAAGTGCATAGAACATAAATACATAGACTCTCAAATACCATTGGCTCCATTGCCATCACTAGTAGTAATTGCATTATCATCATGTCCTGCTTCCTCTCCATTCTCAAAGTTGGTAGATTGGCACCATTGTCTCCTCCCATGGCCTCACCATGCCTCCTCCCATAGAAGTCGTGAATCCTCTCATGCCGCCTCCCATGGCACCACCCATGCTTCCGCTCATGAATCCTCCTATCATGCCCATAGTCCTCTATGCCAACACTTGGTCGCGACAAAGTTCAACGTATAAGAAGTCTTATGATAGGGTTAGTAAATAACTTCTTCCTAAAATGGTGTATTGTAGGGGGATTTAGTCCCATACGGATGCTAAAAAAAATCCTTGCTCTATAAGGGTTATGTGGAGTTAGGACTAATGATTCTAATAGTGCTTTGTTTGAAACCTCTAGAGGTCTTAGAAAAGGCGACCCCATCTCTCCTCTCCTTTTCAATTTGTTAGCTGATGTTTTTAGTAGAGTGCTCATGAAAACTGCTAAAAATAGCTGCTCTCTAGAATGATGACAGGGGTTTCTCCTTATGGTCTAATCAGCCCGCAGTATGTAGATGATACCTTGTTACACCTAGAGAATGAAATTGAGTATGCCAAAAATGAAAAAGGGATTTTATCTTGTTTTGGGCACATGTTTGGTACGTGGATAAACAACCGTAAATGTGAGCTTGTGCATGTTGATGTTAGTGAAGAAGATTCTCACATAGTATCTCAAGCTTTAACTTGTGGACTAGTATCTTTTCCACTTAAGTATCTTGGTTTCCCACTTCACTATACTAAGCTGAAGAAAGAAGATTTGGGTTGGAGGGAGATATTGCTATCCTATGATATCAAATTAATCCTTGCCCAATCCTCCCTAACTACTATTCCTTCATATCTTATGAGTGTAATTAAACTCCCCAAATGGGCTATAAAGTTAATTAATTTTCCAGATGGCCCACTATTTTCGGTATAACTATGAGGGCCATCATAAATATCACCTTGCCCATAGGGATACGATTAATCCAAAAAATGGGGCTTAGGCATATCTAACCAAGTTGAGATGAATCTCAATCTCCTGGCTCTTGGATTTGTAAATATCAACTAGTGATGTTAAGTTGTGGAAACAACTTATTTATCACAAATATAAATCTCAGAACCCCAATATCTTTTCATGTCCTGATACAAATAGTCCCCCCTTTTGCAAAGGTGTTATGTCTGCTCAAGCACCCAAGTTGGGCTTCCAATGTAAAGTGGGTATCGGGAAATAAACAAATTCTCAGAAGACAATTAGTTTAATAGTTGTAGTTTGCCTATCCAATTTTGGGAGTTATATATCATTGCTAATGAACATGATATAATAATAGCTGATGTTTAGGATGGGTGCAATTTAAAAATAACCTTCGGGAGATGTGTTGACAATAAGTTGTTGCTCTTATGGTTTGATTTAGTTACTATTTCTCAATATTTGTCTTTAAGTGATGAGGAGGGTGCCATTATTTGGAAGCTTGGATCTAATGCTATTTATTCTATTAGGTCAATGTATGCCATTATCAATCTTAACGGAATTGTGTCTGTTTATGTTCCGGGTATATGGAAACTGAATGTTACCCCTAAGAGACATATCTTTCTATGGTTTCTTTCTCATAAGAAGCAGCTTAGTAGAGATAATTTAGTCAAAAGACAACGCCTAGATGATGTATCTTGTTTTTTCTGTTATGAAGCACAATCATGCATGCATATGGTTTTTCACTGTGTGGTTGTAATAGAAATTTGGAAAATTATTATCTCTTTTACTGGCATTGCTACCCATGTCACTTATGAGAGTGTAGCTAAATGTTTGCTTCCTCTCAACTAGGAAGGTGGTGTGCTCCCAAGTGCAAGGGTTTGCAACAAGCAGCAATTTCCCTCAAGTGAACCAAGGTTTATCGAATCCATGAGAGTTACGAGATTCCAACAAGTGATTAGTACTTGCACACACACAAAACAAAACGTCCTTGTGTCCCCAACTGGACTAGTGAAGTTGCCAATTGTCGGTGCAACAAACCCTGGGTCCGTTGCCCAGACTGTGCACAGGCCTGGGAGCAAGATTACAGCATCAATATCAGGCCAAGGTACAAGAGATCAAGATCTTCAAAGGACCAACATGCAGACCAAGAGGACCAAGACCAAGCCAGAGAAGTAAGAAACCACCAAGAGAAAAGCCTCCCTTGCCGGCCAGGCGAGCCTGGTGAGGACGGGGTCACCCTCGGAAGAGTATCTCAAAGACGCCCCGGCAAGGCCTGCCAGGACTCATGGAGGTGGAGCCACCTCACCAAACCACTTCACCATGACGCACGCCGTTGATCAATGCGGTGTCGAGCCGCAAAGTGACTAAGTGGCAGCAATTTGCCACATGGCAGCCTATTTCTACAGGAAATACCTACAGATGACACCCGTCCTGCGACGTGTTGAGCGAGCAGGCGCGAAGCTGGCAAAACAGCCCGACAAGGATTACCGGGCAAGCGATGATGTGACATCGAGTGGTGCATTTAATGCGCTTTGTCAGCCTGCAAAGTTAGGTATGATAGCACTGTTTGCTATCTTATCAGTGCATGATGACTAATTTGCCACTGTGGTGACTTCTTAGTCTATAAAAGGAGCCACGAGGCAACCTTAGAAAGGGTTGGACCCTGTGTTAGTGAATCCACCCTGATACGTCTCAAACGTATCTACTTTTCCAAACACTTTTGCCCTTGTTTTGGACTCTAACTTGCATGATTTGAATGGAACTAACCCGGACTGACGCTGTTTTCAGCAGAATTGCCATGGTGTTATTTTTGTGCAGAAATAAAAGCTCGCGGAATGACCTGAAAATCCACGGAGACACGTTTTGGAATTTATAAAAAATATTGGCAAAAGAATCAGCATCAGGGGGCCCACACCCTGTCCACGAGGGTGCAGGGCGCGCCCCCTGCCTCGTGGGCTCCCTGGGACTCCACCGACCTCAACCCTGACTAAATATATTCACTTTCGGGGAGAAAAAAAATCAGAGAGAAGGATTCATCGCGTCTTACAATCCGGAGCCGCCTGTCGGTGTCAAAACCTGCGGATCTCGGGTAGGGGGTCCCGAACTGTGCGTCTAAGGCGGATGGTAACAGGAGGCAGGGGACACGATGTTTACCCAGGTTCGGGCCCTCTCGATGGAGGTAATGAAGGAAATATGCCCTAGAGGCAATAATAAAGTTATTATTTATTTCCTTATATCATGATAAATGTTTATTATTCATGCTAGAACTGTATTAACCGGAAACATAATACTTGTGTGAATACATAGACAAACAAAGTGTCACTAGTATGCCTCTACTTGACTAGCTCGTTGATCAAAGATGGTTATGTTTCCTAGCCATTGACATGAGTTGTCATTTGATTAACGGGATCACATCATTAGGAGAATGATGTGATTGACTTGACCCATTCCATTAGCTTAGCACTCGATCGTTTAGTATGTTGCTATTGCTTTCTTCATGACTTATACATGTTCCTATGAATATGAGATTATGCAACTCCCGTTTACCGGAGGAACACTTTGTGTGCTACCAAACGTCACAACGTAACTGGGTGATTATAAAGGTGCTCTACAGGTGTCTCCGAAGGTACTTGTTGGGTTGGCGTATTTCGAGATTAGGGTTTGTCACTCCGATTGTCGGAGAGGTATCTCTGGGCCCTCTCGGTAATGCACATCACTTAAGCCTTGCAAGCATTGCAACTAATGAGTTTGTTGCGAGATGATGTATTATGGAACGAGTAAAGAGACTTGCCGATAAGGAGATTGAACTAGGTATTAAGGTACCGACGATCGAATCTCGGGCAAGTAACATACCGATGACAAAGGGAACAACGTATGTTGTTATGCGGTCTGACTGATAAAGATCTTCGTAGAATATGTGGGAGCCAATATGAGCATCCAGGTTCCGCTATTGGTTATTGACCGAAGACGTGTCTCAGTCATGTCTACATAGTTCTCGAACCCGTAGGGTCCGCACGCTTAACGTTTCGATGACAGTTATATTATGAGTTTATATGTTTTGATGTACCGAAGGTTGTTCGGAGTCCCGGATGTGATCACGGACATGACGAGGAGTCTCGAAATGGTCGAGACATAAATATTGATATATTGGAAGCCTATGTTTGGATATCGGAAGTGTTCCGGGTGAAATCGGGACTTTACCGGAGTACCGGGAGGTTACCGGAACCCCCCGGCAACATAATGGGCCTTAGTGGGCCTAGGTGGAAGAGAGGAGAGGCGGCTAGGGCTGGGCCGCGTGCCCCTCCCCCCTAGTCCGAATAGGATAAGGAGAAGGGGGCGGCGCCCCCCTTCGTTCTTCTCCCTCTCATCTTTCCCCCCTCCCAAGTCCTAATCCAACTAGGAAAAGGAGGGGAGTCCTACTCCCGGTGGGAGTAGGACTCCTCCTGGTGTGCCCCAAGGCTGGCCGCACCTCCCCCTTTGCTCCTTTATATACGGGGGCAGGGGAGCACCCCATAGACACAACAATTGATCTATTGATCTCTTAGCCGTGTGCGGTGCCCCCCTCCACCATATTACACCTCGATAATATCGTAGCGGTGCTTAGGCGAATCCCTGCATCGGTAGAACATCATCATCGTCACCACGCCGTCGTGCTGACGAAACTCTCCCTCAACACTCGGCTGGATCGGAGTTCGAGGGACGTCATCGAGCTGAACGTGTGCTGAACTCGGAGGTGCCGTGCGTTCGGTACTTGGATCGGTCGGATCGTGAAGACGTACGACTACATCAACCGCGTTGTCATAACGCTTCCGCTTTCGGTCTACGAGGGTACGTGGACAACACTCTCCCCTCTCATTGCTATGCATCACCATGATCTTGCGTGTGCGTAGGAATTTTTTTGAAATTACTACGTTTCCCAACAGGTAATACCCTACTTCCTACTTGATTGATCTTGATGATATGAGTATTACAAGAATTGATCTACCACGAGATCGTAGAGGCTAAACCCTAGAAGCTAGCCTATGGTATGATTGTTGTTCTCATCCTACGGACTAAGCCCTCCGGTTTATATAGACATCGGAAGGGGCTAGGGTTACACAATGTCGGTTACAATGGAGGAGATCTACATATCCGTATTGCCAAGCTTGCCTTCCACGCCAAGGAGAGTCCCATCCGGACACGGGACGAAGTCTTCAATCTTGTATCTTCATAGTCCAACAGTCCGGCTAAAGTATATAGTCCGGCTGTTCGAGGACCCCCTAATCCAGGACTCCCTCAGTAGCCCCCGAACCGGGCTTCAATGACGATGAGTCCGGCGCATAGATTGTCTTCGGCATTGCAAGACGGGTTCTTCTTCAAATTCTAAGTACCTGTTGAGTGGTGTCTGGCTTCCCATAAATATTGCACTCCTTGGCTTTCGCGCCTAATAATGGCCATCTTCCACGTGTCGAGCGAATGCGAGAAGCCAGGGCATTTTTACATTTTCCACCCTAGCCATGTGAGTAAATCGTCTATTAAAGAGACGGGTATTCTCAGATCCAGATCACACCATCCTCCCACATCGAGTATCCATCAGAGCGCACTCGGAAAAGTCCATTCCATCATGGCCGGCCATCGCAGCTCCTCCTCTCGCTCCCGTTGCCCTAAGCCAGGCAATTGAAGAAGTGTTCGGTCCCTCACAGCCAATTAGTAGAGTTACAGACCCAGGGATTTCTCCCTCCAGCGTATATGGTCCCCGTTCGAGCCGGGCTCGCCACCTACAATGGCGGGGAGCAAGCGGAGAGCTTTCCCAACCCATCCATGGGGGAGCGGGTATGCCTTGTCCCTTACTTATTAAGGGGGCTTGGATTTCCAATTCATCCGTTCCTCCGCGGGCTCCTGGAGTTCTACGGCCTCCAGCTGCATAACTTTACTCCCGCCTCCATATTACACATCGCTGACTATGTCGCCCTCTGCGAGCTGTTTCTGGGCTGCGAAGCTCATTTCGAGCTATGGAAGAGGCTATTCTGCCTCGTACCCCGTACACAGGAGGGGTCAATATATCAAGTGGGCGGAGCCGAGATATGGCGCATCGCCGGGACCGGATACCTGTCCGGTACTCCGAAGAAGACATCCGAAGATTGGCCTTCGGAGTGGTTTTATATAGAGGACGTCCCCCTTCCGGAACCTATTCGGATGGGCCTCCCTGAGTTCGACAATGCTCCCTTGAAGAAACGCTGCAGCTGGTGCCCTCGGAGCCCCCAGGAGGAAGATAACGGAGAAGTCCTTTACCTGATGGGCCGGATATCGACGCTGGCCCAATCAGGATTGACAATAATTGAGGTTATGTCAATATGTATAATGCGGGGGGTGCAGCCACTTCAATATCGGGGACAACCCATGTGGCACTTCAATGGCGAAGACGATGCTACCCGCTGCGGTCGTAAGGGACCGGACTCCGTCGCTGCTCTAGCGAAAATATTGTCTGATTTATATAAAGGAGAGGAAGAGGAGTTCATCCGCATTAAGCCACGGGATGGATTCTCCATGTACAACCCCCCAAGCTGGGTGAGCTGCTACTTTTCACTCCAAACCTTCCCACATCCTTCGTCATAAGTATTTACCTTGCCATTTCATAGCAGGAACAGCGAAAAGCTGTGAGGGAGGTCCACAGCCCGCCTCCACAACCAGAGGACCCTGACCGGGCCCTCGACCCCGGACTCGAAGAAGATCCGGACACATTTGTAGAGCTTATTGACAGGACGTTCTATCAATTAAGCTACGACGGCGCCATGGTGGCCATCATAGCCGATTATCCTGGACTACTCCCTGCATCGCATGTAAGTAAAACCGGAGTCCCAACTTCCGAGAAGGATCCCTTTTTCTGCACTTCACCTACCGCACGCATATGGTGTCTTACAGGGAAGGCCTTCGGGACGCCATGCCGAACCTGCAGTGACTCTCCAACAAGGGGCACCGAAGCCGGGTAGGCTTAAAAGGAAGGCGGTCAGGACTGAGACGCCGTCGCAGAGGTATGAGAAAGAACCCCGCTCCGTGGTTGTCGTCTTTTAAAATATAATGACGCCCATGATTCCTAGTAGGAAAAACGCTCGTCGGACTATATCCGGAGAGCCTGCCGGCCACGCCTCTTCCAGCCGGGCTCCAGAGCCAGACTTAGGGGCGGACGCTAAGAGCATCTCCAACAGCCGCGCAACGCGCCGCGCGCAAAAATGCATTTGGCGCGCGCTGTTTGCCTGGTTTGGCGCGGCCGGCAGCGCTGGCTCCAGCAGACGCGTCAAAATTGAGCGAGCGCGCGTAGCTCCAGCGGACGCGCTAAAATGCAGCGCGCGCTAAACATTGCGTACATTTTTTTTAATAAAACGATAAATAAAATTCATAGATAAAAAACGATACATAGATATTTTACATAGTTCCATAGCATAGATAGATAAAAACTACTAGATAGTGCAGAAAAACTACTAGATAGTGCAACTACATACGCAACTACAGCCTACTCCCAGTCGTCGTCGTCATCGTCATCGTCGCCATCCTCGCTGGTCTGGTCCGAGGTATCGATCCACATGTCCAACCAACGTTCGTCATCAGACGAAAAGATCGACTGCCCACCATTTTGAACGATTTCGCACTGTGATATCGCCAGAGCCTTTCGCCGACGCCTATCCAACCGCTCGTCACGGCGCCTTTGCGTGTCCTCCTCGCGGCGCCTTGCCCAATAGGCTTGCTCGTAGGTGACATCCTCCGGGTGGCGCCGGCGCCACTCCGCCATGGTCCGCTCGTCCTCATGGGCGACGAGGAGACGGCGCTGCCGCTCAGCGTGCTCCGCACGGTCTTGTGCCGTGTGAAGACGAGGCGGCGGGGCGACGTCCAGCGGCTGCTGGAGCGTGTGGACGTCGTGGAAGTTCATCTGCGGGCGCGGCCTGCCTATGCGCCACGCCGCCGCGTCGTACGCGCGGGTGGCCTCGTTGCCGTCTCGAAGGTGCCGAGGCCGAGCCGGAGTTGGCCGGACCGTATCTCGGCGTAGAACCCGCCGTTGGGGCGCTGGCAAACGTCGCGGTAGCCCGACGCTCCTCGGCGGCGCGGCGGCATGGTGGCGCGTCGGTGGTGGGGCGCTTGAGCGGTGGCGCGCGTGGCAGCGGAAGCAACCGAGGAAGCGGTGGAGGCGCGCGTGGCAGCGGAAGAGGAAGGGAAGTGTGTGGAATAGGCGCGTGGCGAGCGCCGCATTTTATGGGCGCGCCGGAAGTGGTGCGCCAAAAATAGCGCGCAACCTGCCGCCTTTTCCCGCGCGCGCGCAAACGGTTCCCGCGCGCGCGACTTTCCTGCCACCGCTGGAGCACGCCGAAACGTCCCGCGCGCGCTAAAAACTCGGTTTACCGCGCGCGCGCGTCTTTTGGCGCGGCTGTTGGAGATGCTCTAACAAGGGGCAAACGCCGGATGTTCCTCCTACAGAGGATGCGGATAGGCTGTCCGCTACGAATTCTGAAGTGGAGAGTGCCATGAATCACAGGCGTCGCCGGGCCGTACTCCGCGACGCTTGTTTCTCCCAGGAGGCGTTCGATGCCTTCAACTCAGGAGACGCGTACATCCGAGCTGCTCAAAATGGTCTTGCCAGAGCCACGGACCAGTATGTAAAGGATATACGGGTAAGAAAATCTAATAATTATGTATATCAGTAGCCCCTGAGACTTGAAACTGTTGGCACAACTGATTTAAGGATCATTGTTTGCATAGGTTCTTACTGAGAAGAATACCCAGTTGTCTCAAGAGCTAGAGGAGTGCAAAGCCAAGCTACGGGCCGCAGTTGCCGCAGTGAAGGAGTCCGAGAAGGCCCCCTCTGGTTATACTTGTTTCTATTGAAAAGAATGACATGTACCAGTTAGTATTCGGCATGTCCGCAAATCTAACAATAGATTCTGCAGATGATCCCGGAGTGAATCCGGAGGTCGTGCGAGGGAATGAACAATATGCTCAACGATAGCTAAAGGCTGGCGAGCGCGTGCTTACGTAGGTTAGGCGGGAGAAAAACGATCTCCAAGACGCCAATACCCGACTGGGCGTTGAACTGAAAGATGTTTGAGCTCAGCTTGCTGACTCTGTAAAGGAGAATAAGTGGCTTCGACGCGGCATTTTTAGTAAGTGCTTGAATGAACTTTTATAGAGTTCGGCGAAGAAACCGGCTAACAGAGTTATATCTGTAGGTATGGTGACGGGTCGTCCCACGGAGGAGATGCCCGGGTCTACAGGTGATCTTCTGCCAGAGCTCTTGCAACTGCACGAACAAGTAAGACAGGTGATGCAGGGCATTGCCCAAGCCTTGTGGCACTACAAAAAAATACACTTCTGTGATGATACGTGTTTGTCACAGTAGGTCGCGTTTTTTTGTCATGCATGTACATCCATGACGATTTTATGACAGAATCAAGATAGTCATACCTCTGCTGTCGTAGAAGTGTTCCATGACATTACCAAAATTATCATCACGGAAGTGTCCACTTCCATGACGATAAATCGCGCGTCACAGAAGTGCTTTCGTCAAGGGTGACCGACACGTGGCATCCACCATAACGGAACGCCGTTAAGCTATCGGGTCGGATTTTCGATCCGATAACCCGTTAACAGCCCTGACCAATGGGAAATTTCCACGTGTAAAATTCTGATTGGCCGAAGGGAACACCTGTCAGCTCGTCAGTGGGCCAGATGTCGCCTGTCCATTGGAGGAGACATGCCTATGATACGTCGACACGTGGCTGGGCCCAACAGAGGCCCATATAGGTTAAAAAGGTCGGCCCAGTCAAAGGCCCATAGAACTTAATCAGGTACTAGTGGGCCAGGTCAATAACGGCCTGCTTAATAAAGGCCCATTTACGGCCTGAAGCCAGATCTGGCCCGTTAATTGTTCGCCCAATATTTGGGCCCATTTACGGCCCGAAGCCAGATCTGGCCCGTTAATTGTTCACCCAATATTTGGGCCCATTTGCGACCCGAAGCCAGATCTGGCCCGTTAATTGTTCGCCGAATATTTGGGCCCAACCTCAGCCCAGTGACTTTCGGCCTGTTAGAGGCTTGATGTAGACATGGGCCCATTTCAGCCCGGTGTGACTTTCGGCCTGGAAATGGCCCGTGCTGCCCATGGGCCATATATGGTCCGACGGGACATCGGCCCACTGACGGCCCGTGCTAAAGGTGGCAACAGTTAAGCCCAACGTGACTTTGGGCCTGTTAAAGGCCTAACGCGTAATTCGGCCCGTTGATGCCTGTGCTAAGCTTTCGGCCTCTTAAAGGCCCATGATATCAGTGGGCCAACTAAGGCCCGAGATATGTTTTGGCCTGGTAACGGCCCGTGAGCTAACTGGGCCCAAAACGGCCCGGTCTACATTTCGGCCTGCTGAAGGCCCGTCGACGACTAGTGAAAATTGAGGCCCAACATGCATTTTGGCCTGCTAAAGGCCCGTGGTTTCATCTCAGCCGTAACAGGCCAGTACAATATTCAGCCTGTTAATGGCCCAACGCTACCTGGGCCAAACTAAGCGCTGGGTCGACAAAAGGCCCACCTAAAATATAGGTCGGTGTAAGTTTGGGCCTGGCGCAATGTGTGAAGGCCCCAATCATTCGGGCCCAAGAAAGACGCAGGCCGGCCCAATTGTGGCCCGCTAAAAACCTGGCCCGTTAGAGTCGAATGTTTCGGTCCGGTCGACTACATCTGATTTTTTTCAGATAGCGAATGATGGCAGTAACTAGTAGGAATTAAGAACAAACCTACTCTATACAATAAAGAAATTACGACATAGTAACTAAGAATAAACCTACACTATACAATAAAGGATTTAAGGTATATTACATCCACTGGGCATCGAAGTTCGCCACCAGTGATCATAAAGCGCAACGAAGAAGCAGATTACAAAAACTGGGCACAATTGCTGCGTAACAAAATAATACTGAACCGAGACCACTTCCAAGACAGTTCAAGAAAGGTTAGCCTTGCGGGGGAAATGCTGCGCAAGCTGCTGAGCAAGGCTGTGAGACCGGCCTAGTATGTCAGTCATAGCTTCCAGGTGTAGCTGTTTAGCGATGAGGTTCTCATTGGTGTTCTCCGCAATCTTTCTTAGAGACAGGACTTCAAGTCGAAGTTGAGTTGCAGAATGCCTTTCTGCTAGAACTTGGGACGGAAGAAGTCGAATTGTTTCAGACAACAAATTCTGTGAGCTTGTCTGACTGTTAGTCTCAAGTAACTTGAACACTACATCAAGACAAGACTTTGGGGTTGTCTCACTATCTTCAAGATGTTTTGCCTTCTTTGCTGCAATATATGTTGGGTTTGTCTCACAACCTTCAGCAGACTTGTGCATGCCATCAGGCATATCACCCTGAAACAAAGCAGAGAGATGACAGGGTTTGCACGTGTATAAACAAAGATGATAACTATTCTGTCAATTCTATCCAATTTCAAATTAGAAAATAAAGAGTAAGTTCAAAATATCAATAGCATAATTTGGCATTGTTCATAATGCGGGGAGCTTCACCACACTACTGGATTACCATGTCAACATAACAAGCATAGATGAAGGGCAAAGAAAATCATTGTATCTATTTTGGATAATGTGCATGGGATGTTGCTCATATCATCAACCACATCAGTAAGATAAAACAGGAGATGACAAGGTGCAAACGTGGGCTGCTTCACCACACACTGGATTATAGATCCACAAAAACAAGCATACATATAGGGAGTATTAACTAATGTGCATGGTATGAATAAGGAATTTGGTTTTACAAGTAAAACTTAGAACTTACGCTTCTTACGAACATGCATTTTGGTAGAAACAGCAAACTAAATAGCAGTAAACGATAGGGAGTATGAGCAAATTAAACAGCAGTTGAGGATAAAGGCTTTAGAAGGACTGACTTACATTAACAGTTAACACCAGCTTTATAATGCCCTTCTCCATGTCAAGGGAAGGATAACTCAAGAATTTCAGCACAGAATCTTCTTCATAAGCATTGCCTATACTCTACATTTTGTAGAGAGTAATTATAGATATGATAATACTAGAAGGGATAGAGGATAATGAAGATAAGATGTAGATTGATGCTACATAATCGACTACCAATCCCTGGAAGTACAAGCGTTACAAGACAAAATGTACTGACAAGAGCAATGGGCTACACTTCTGCACTGGCATTGTCTATGTATTCGACTTGTTGGTAAGATTAAATATAGATCTGATCTTTTTTAGTAAATGGTGGGCGAGGGAGATAAGATGCAGAATGCTACAAAATGAACCAATCCCTCTTCCCATAATACAAGAGTGTTTTGAACACTAGTGTACTGTACAAAACGTTCTTATATTATGGGACGGAGGGAGTAGCTGTTAATGTAAGTACAATGATAGACCACATTTAGTCCTTACAAGTGGACTGCAGAGCTAAACCTCTTCAAAAGCATTGGGTTGATTCTAAATTTATGTCAGAGTCCATACGGATCTTATAATGTCCACCAAATGGACGATTACGAGGCTAACATGTGCAGTGATGCTACATAATCAAACAGCTATGAAAGTAAGTATGGTCATACATGGCAAGAGGTACTCACAAGAGCAATGCAGTGTGCAGTATAGTTGCGAGATTCTGTGGTCCCTTGAGAACGAATGTTCTTCTGCTAACAGTTTTCGTACAAGTGAGACATTAAGGCAAATGCAGAAATGTAGTTCAAATTGTGATGTGATATCATAGACAGTACCTTACGCTGTAGCCGAGACCAATGTGTAACAAGAATATTCCAGTCACCATCGGATAAATGTAGCACCGGAGACTTTACAGAAATTTCGTTCAGAGGCTTGCCATCGAAGTGCGCTTGCCTCAGGTAGGAACGATACTTCATCAACGAGTGCTTGAAAAGTGCAACCAACCCTTGCTCGTCATCACAATCCTGTTTGCTCCTCGCCTATTTAAAAGAATGAAATCTTGTGTCTTCTGTCAGCAGAAACATATGCAGTAATAACCATGAATAACATTAGTACATAACTTACGCGTAAGTTGCGGAGGAAGACTGGAAATTGTTTTGTGTCTGCGGTATAATCTTTCCATGAAGGAAAGATGCGCACAAAGTTCCTGACAACAACATAAGCTTCGTCTTCTAAACTTGGAAGAAATGGAACAGGGGTCCTATTTGCTGCAATTGGGGCTCTCTCTGGTTCGAAAAGGGATTTGGCAACTGGATTTCGTGTACTCTTTGCTGGAATAGGGGTTTTGCGTCGTACAGCTGGTGCTATGTCAACTGGCATAATCATACTGTTTGCTGCAGTTGGGGTCTGCTGAGTTGGGGCATCAGAAATGACCAGTGTAGTAGGGCTAGATGTGCAGGCCTTGTGCTCCTTGCATCCCCCTCTGCATTTTTGACACGGCGAATTGGTCTAATAATAGGAATCGACCTTGATGTTGTACCGGAGGACAGATACTTATAAGGTTATACGGGTGTGCAGGATGTGTACCAGATCCCGTAGCGCCGTCATGCTTCGCTAAAAAATGGATTTGCTTATTTCAGATGACATCTCCAGAAGAAATAAGAGTTAAAGTCAGAGTTGCATAGGTGTGTAAGCTAAGAGAGCAGTGAAAGGATATCCAAACATCGTCGGAACAGTGCACAAGGGAGTGGTGTGTGGATACCTAGTTTGGGCCGGCGTTTGGGCATGCTCGCCTAGCTAGAGTGCGGGTCACTTCAGATCCGTTGAGGGTGATGCGCTGGCGTTGGCTGGCCGCGCACGGATGCAGATCTTGAGTGGCAGCGGAGCGCTACGATGCGGTGGACGAGACCGTTGGTGAAGCCCCAACGGCCTCGGGGGGCGGAGGTGCGACGATGTGCTCGGTGAAGTAGCCCCGGTGAGCTGGGAGACGGCGTCGGTGAAGCGCACCTGATGCGGTGGAACTCGGTGTCTGTGAGGCACGTCGGTTGCGGCGGCCGACGTTGTCGGTGGACCACCCGGTGCGGTGGACGAGGGCGTAGATGAGGTAGCTCCGGTGCGGTGGTGAAGCGCGACCGTCGTCTTCGTCGTCGTCGTCCGGCACAGAGGTGGGGAACGGTGGGGAAAGAGACGAGACGAGGGGCGATTCGAGGGTTGGCGGCGAATTAGGGATTTGAGCAATCTGGGCGCGGAAGGGGACGGTGGAGAAGAGAGATTTTGCAGGGCTGGAATTGGGGCCGCCAGATATTTCAATCCGAAACGTGGAAGCGCGAACTTATATTGTCGTCGTCCTTTTTTTGGGGGGAGGGGGGTGGGTGGCTGGGTGCTACGCGTCCGTCCGACACACGCGACCACCCCGACAGGACTATGCTTCGGTGCCTTAAGGCACCTGCCTTTGTGTCCATGACATGTGGGCCCAACAGGTGGCTGGCCCACATGTCAGTGACCCAAAGGCAGTTGCCTTTAAGGCACCGAAGCAGCGTCCACCCCGACACGACCCTGGTCTGCCTGGTGCGCCTACATTTGAGAATGCAAACGAATCTTCTTTCATTTGCAAACGAATCTGTATGTATTACCATGCCCGTGTTTTCCTTGCAATAATTAGTCATTCGAAACGAGATACTCCATCCGTTCACTTTTGTAAGTCGTTTCAGACAACTTAAAATGAACTGTTTTGCACATTGTCTGAAATGTCTTCAAGGTCTTATAAAAGTGAACAGAGGGAGTACTATAAATTAATTAATGAGGAGTTATTTGAAAAAAATCGAAACGGTACCCACGCTAACGTGGATTAGAGTGTGTGTCACATAATTAGTTATTTGAATTAGAGTGTGTGTCACGTAGTTAGTTATTTGAATTAGAGTGTGTGTCACGTAGCGATCTCCAATTCTAACGTGGATTTCGCATTTCACTGTATCCACGCTACTTTTTTAATACAAATTCATATGTATATGATGAACACCATGGTAGTGAGAAAACTTTTGGATGGATTCAAACATATGACCTACAAAATAGCACAACAAACTGAGTCAATGTCAACTTTTCGAAACTTAGTATGGCACGAATTCGAAATAATTACCCGTATGCCTGGTCCTCGGTTCAAATCTTACAATGTACACCGAATTGAAACATCGATATTAAGTCTCGTACTATGTACATTCAAATGTTGTTTTTAGCCCCCCCCCCCCCGCACAAACGCTACATACTTCCTGTATCGGTCAATCTTCCTCTCCTAACCACCTTAGGAAGCTATCGGTTTCCAACACACGTTCATTCTTTCTCTCCATGTTTCGATCTCTAAGTCTCTCAACTACACAACCCCTTTTTCCACTCTGTTACCAAATGTATTTACCTCACACACCCGCCATTGCACCCCATGCCGAGCTCTCTCTCTCTCCCCCTCTCCCTCTCACCCTCTCGCGCTAAATACATGCATTGCCTATCTAGCCCCCCAACCTCTCGTGCGCACGCACGCACGTTGTATATCTAGGTCACTCCCTCGAGACTGTCTCACTCTTTCTTCCGCACGGCGGGCCACACTCGCTCAATCTCGCTCTCTTTATCTGAGTCTCGTTTAACCTCGTTTTCTTTCACACACAAATGATATATCTCCCTGTTCGGGCCTCGATCGACACACTCTATACTCTCTCACGCAGATTGTCTATCTAGGTCAGTCCATCCAAGCCGCCGCCACTCTTTCGACCTCATGGTGGGCCACGCTCACTCAATCTCTCTCTCTCTCTCTCTCTCCGTATGTCTCGATTGACCTCGCTCTTTCTCGGACAAAAACGATATATCACCATGTTTGAGCCCAATTCGACCTATTCACATTGTATACTCTCTCACGCACATCGTCTATCTAGGTCACTCTCTCCAACCCGTCTCACTCTTTCGATCGCACGGCGACCCTATGTGATCGGTTGACCTTGCTTCCTCCCACGCACAAAATATATCTACACGTCTGTGACTGGATCATCTCTCAAGCTCTATCTTACAGCCCTCACCCTTGCCAAAAAGCTCAATCGGACAATATCTCTCCAGAGCATATATATTTGTTCAATGAATGTCGGACCACACTCACTTTGTCTCTCTATCTATATGTCTCTCGATTGACCTCGCTTTCTCACACCGTATCTTCCACGCGTTGAAGCTACTACCTCTCCATCCCTCGCAAAGCCGGAGCTATTTACATTGCGAGGGGCACTCCAACCTTGGATTAATTTGTGTAGGCATTTATTCCGGTCGGTTTAGATTATATTTTCGTAGCATTCGGCCCACAACTACTCCAAACACCGTTGCAACCCACGCAACTCCCCTAGTTGATTTCCCTCTGGCTCGGTCATCGCTCTCTCGCACGTCCTTTCTCGCCTTCAACGTCGCACCATGGTATTATTGAAAAAACTATGTTGTTCTCTTTAATTATTATAAATAAGCTACAAAACTACACACCGATAGTCCACTTGGAATGGAACAAATTTCGACCCACAAATTAAAGTGCTACAAACTACACACCGAGGGGCCCACATGTCATGAAACAAATTTGGACCCATATACAAATTAAAAAATAAAGGACGAGGATCGAACATGCGACCGGGCCTTCAAGCCGCACGTCAATAGGCAACATACGTAGAATAGCAATGTTTGTTGTACCCCCTTTGTTCACATAATGTTTTTATATTACCACAGCCTAATTAATGGATAACATGTAATATTATTTTTAGTACTATTCGCCTTCACTTACTGGTGGGTTCCATGTGTGCTCTCTCTCTCCTCCCCTTCTGCGTTTAGACGCACGGGCAAACAGGAAGAACTCGCGGGCGATGTTGCCGTTGACCATATCTGGACGCGTTCACAAGTCACGGCACCAGTTTCACGTACTAGCAGCACTAGTCAGTGTGTACGTGCAATGCACGTTAATTTGGAAGTATATTAAGTGCATGCGGATATTAACTACTAGGATATTATTTGCGTGTTGTCATGTGATTAGCACTATTTTTGGCATGAAATTAACTGCACGCTAAACGTGTTGAGCGCTCGACATTGAAGCAGTCTAGGTCGTTGGATGACAAGGAATACATGTGGCTTGATGACGTTTTATATTTAATTTGATACGGCTCTAGCAGAACATTCAATCGATCAAACCATACATTTCGTTCAGTCTGACTCCGACTTTAAATTATACGACGATCGATATAAAATAAACGGAAATGATAAACGTTCGGATTTTAAGCATGGCAATCCGAACGTTTTTCATGGCAAATTTAGATTACGCGGCGGCGGCGGGGGCGTCTCGCGGTGGGAAGCGGCTCCTCTGCCGTGCTCTGTGTGTCGTCGGGCCACTGACCGACGGCGACGGCGGCGTCTTGCGCCGTTGTTGGCGTACTCCTGGACGTTGGCCTAGCTTCAAGGAAGGCCAAAATGTTCTGGACTTCGGAGCGAGTCAACTGGCGGGAGGAGGCGACTGGCGTTGGTGCAAGGAAGCGGTCGACGGCGGCCATCCATGCCGCTGAGGGGGCACTGGCACCCGCGCGGGGACAGGCGCTGTCAACGGCGCGGCGGAGACATTCGTGTGCACGGGCACCGGCACGGGCGCGCACGTCAGTGCACGCGCAGGCGCATGCGCTGGCAGGTGCACGGGCACCGGCACGGGCGTGCGCGTCAGTGCACGCGCAGGCGCATGCGCTGGCAGGTGCACGGGCGCGTGAAAGTCGGCGGGGACCTCGTGGAACCCCGTGGGATCAAGCTCGGCGACAATGTGCGGCTCCCAGCCCATCAATGCCACGGGGATGGGCGCTGGCGCAGTCGGGGCGACGGGAGCCGGAACGGGAGCGGGGACAGGCGCGGCGTCTTCCCGCAAGGCCAGTTCAAGCTCGTCCCAAAGCGCCTTATGTTCTTGAGACTCCGGCTGGGTGTCTTCCTCAGGAAACTGGAACACTAAGGGCAGACCATCGTGATGCGGCATGGCGTACGTTTAGGTCAGGCTAGTTGGAGGTAGACGACAGGAGAATCGGAGAGGAAGAGAGAGGATTGTAGCGATACCGGGTAGTGCGGGGTTGATTTTAAACTGCGGCGCCGGCGACATTAAAAGTGGGAGCAGTTGGGACGACGGTGGGCGGCGGAGCCTGGTCAAAGGGCTCGCCTCCCGGTGAGCCTGCACAGCGGTCTGCTCGCACGCCTCCCTGACAGCCGGCGCAGCGGTCTGCTCGCACGCCTCCCGTCGACTCACACGCTTGCTCGGACGGCACCTGCCGATGAGAAGCGGGGACTCGTGGCGGCACGTAAACGCCCACGGTTTCAATAGTGAAAGCGTTCGCCTTAACGTGACAGGTCTTTGTTCCAAAATACCTTGGCTCTTCATTTGTGCAACTTGTCATAAGCAGCTTGTCTCAAATTGAAGAAAAAACTTACGAAGTAATATTTCTGCCATATCACGTGACCATGCTTAGTTTCAAGAATTTATGCTCACTTTTGGATTTTCTGAAATTTAAGATCCAGGACTCGAAACAATATCATAACCTGCATCATGCAATAAATTTTCAAGCCGTACATCTGTCCTGTTGTATTTCTTAAGAAAGGATTTGGTCAAATATTTTGCTTAGTTAGACTTCAGACAAGTTATATATGCAGAGTAAAAGGATAATCCCTCCGTACCAGTGCATTGCCTGATATATTAACTCAAGTACTAGGCACGAACAAACGGCCTCAATTCTGTGCTCATCCTGGTGTAGTAGTAGTAGTAGTACTAGGTAATGCAGTTGACGGGTGACCTTGACAAGCAGCGACCGAGGGAATTGAACCGTGCTCGGCACGGTAGGTAACGTTGTCTAGTTACTAAAGCATCCCTCCGTTGTTCATCGGTAGTCATTATGGACCGGGGACATGAGGGGAATTTCCTAGGGCTGGAATTCTAGCCGCCAGATATTTCGACTTGAAACGCTGAGGCTCGACTGGTTGGGGTTGCCTAATGTGCGTACCACGCACGCCACCGAAGGACACGAGCCCGGTTTTTTTAGGATCAACACGAGCCAAGGTCTGGCTGGTACGCCGTTGGTTCCTACCATTCGAGAATACGAAAGGAACCTTTTAAATTGCCGAATGAATCTATGTGTATTACAATACCCGTATTTTCCTTGCAAATACTAATCTCAACATGGTAATTGATTTATGACGAGTTGTTGAATTACAGTGAGTTTGTGATATAGTGATCTCAACGTGGATTTCACATTTCATGGTATCCCTAGTAAGTTTTCCAATGCAAATTCAAATTTAAAAGATGAACAATATGGAGGTGAGAAAACTTTGTATGTATCAAGCATATGACCACACACACACACACACACAGACACACACGCATGAACACAACAACTATCCAATAAGTATAGTGCATCTATTTTTCCAAACCATGCATGTATGACACGAATTCAAAAATACTCCTTCTATTCCTAAATATTAGTCTTTTAGAGAGTTCAACAAGTGACTACATACGGAGCAAAATGAGTGAATCTAGACTCTAAAATATGTCTATATACATCCGTATGTGCCAGTCCATTTGAAGCCTCTAAAAAGACTAATATTTAGGAACGAAGGGAGTAAAATGTAAGACATCCATGGTCCTCAGTTCAATATTTAAAATGAACATGAAACTGAAACATGAATATTAAGTCTAGTACTACAGTACATGCAAATGTTGTGTTTAGGTGGAGCTATGATTGTCGGGGGTCAACCCCTCGACCTTAGATAAAATTGTGGAGCTCTGTTTAGGGTTGTTTAGATTATATTTGCCCCCACCCTCCCAACCACCGATTGGTTGTGCACACCCCACCCTCCTCCCCGGGAGAATATCATGTGCCCCCATACCTTAGATGCTATATGCCGATACGAGTTGCTTGGAGCTTGTAGATCTGAGATATAGCAGCTCACATGATGTGTCTTAATATTTTTGCAGGAAACCTTGATGAGTTTGAGAATTGCACACAATTTGTACAAAAACTACTTAGATGCCCTTTGATCCCATATCCAACGACCTCGAAGCTCGTATCACCGTAGCATCTAAGATGAAGGAGGACATCATATTCTCCTGTATGTAAGAATATCATGTGCTACCACACCTTAGATGCTTTGGTGATACAAGCTCTTCGGAGGCGTTGGATTTGTGACCCAACACCTCCTCGGTGGTTCGAATGGTTTTTTGCAGAAAAGCCCCAAAAGAGTTCGGCCACTGCTTACAAGCACAAAGACTGCTCAGATGCCATTGGATCTCAGATCAAACGACCTCCAAGCTCGTATCACCGTAGCATCCAAGCTGCGATAGCACCTTATGTTTTCTCGCACGGGAGAGTATGAGGTGCTCCCGCACCGTAGATTCTATGGTGGTACGAGTTCACTGAGATCTAACGGCCCACAGTAGGAGGTTTGAATGTTTTTGGAATATACGGCTGATAGAGTTTGGGAAATGCCCAGAAAGTACAAGTACTACGCATGTGCCATCTGATCACTGATCATACGACCTAGATGCTCATATCACCGTAGCGGGTAATTAAGCTACGGGGAGCACCTAATATGAGCACCGGGGAGCCGTTGGATCGAAGACGCAGCGGCACACACGAGGCCTGAATGTATTATTTGCAAAAAAAACCTTTGGATAGTTCAGAAATTGCGCATAATTACAAAGACTACTCCCAAGCCATTGGATCTCACTTCCAACGGTGTAAAAACTCGTACCACCATAGTATCTAAGCTGCGGGGTGGATGTGATATTCTATGCCGCTGTCATTTTTGTTCGTAAACTTGCAAAATACGTGTAACTCGTGCCGTTACTTGTCTAACCGCGCAAAGTGTTTGTTCAAAAAAACCATCCTACACTGAAATATCGGAACAACACACGGGGGTCCCACTTGTCATTAATCAAATTTGGACCTAAAACTAACAAATCTGAAAGACGAGATTCGAACTGGCAACCTGGACTACAAAGCGTCAGTCGATAGCCTGAAAAAACGAACGGTTGTTGGCTTCGTCCCATAACTTGATTTTATACAGTACTTGCGTTGAGTAGAGTAGAGGGAGTGCCCCGTCAACACGTGCATGACCGTTGTCTCACTTACTGGTGGGTCCCAGGTCTGCGATCTCAATCTCTCTTCTCTCCATCATCTAACCTTTGCACGGGCACACACGAAGAGCGGCGCTAGCTTGCCGTGGTGTTATTACAACTAAAAAAAGCTTGGAAAATAGAAGAATCGCCTAGAACAAGAGACGTTGCGGCTGGTCGAGACGGAGCTAACCACATCTATCCTTCGTACCACGTTTGCTTGATGAAGCTGTGTGGCTAGTGGGGTGTTTTCGACCGACTGGCTGGGTCCCGAGGTCGAACCATAGGTATTACGTCTGATACAGTATATTTTTACACGCACATTTTTCCTCCGTGCCGAGACATGGCACACCCTACCGCGCGGTTTCGGGGTCCTCCCGGGTGGTGCACGCATATATTCTTCCTGACGTGGGACGCCCTACCGCGCGTTTTCTGGGTCCTCCTCGGTCGTAGCACGAAGCAAGTAAATGAGTCGTCAAATCACGAAAGACCACCTTTCCCGCCGAGTACATCAGTGAAGCACGGTGGCTAGCTAGTTGGGCTAGTTCGACCGATTAGCTAGGCCGCCACCACATTTGTTTTTTCACCCCTTTTTTATCTAGTTGCCGGCAGGTAAATTTAAATATCCACCGCGGCGTTGCTCTGGTGTTTGGGTGCGGCAGGATTTTTAATTTTTTGATTGACGGGAGCAGGCGCGGCAGCAATTAGTCACGATGACTCCGCCTGTAAAAACCACTGCTCCTTGATGTGAGAAGTCGTCGACTGGTGTTTTACCGTGGTGAAAACCAAAAGATTCCCCGCTCCCTCCGCCTTCCCGTAGATTGCATTGCCTTTCAGCCGTTTCGCCCCCTTTGCTTCCTCTCCCCATTGCTTCTACCTGGTGCCATGGCGGCGCAGAAAATCACGGAGTCCGAGGTGAGGCGCCTGACACAGGAGCTCCATGCCAAGGATGCGGAGCTCAGGGCCAAGGACGTGGAGCTCCGTGAGCTCAAGGAGGAGAGGAGTGCCATGCTCCTCCATTATGTGCAGGAGTTCACGGAGCTTCAAAAGCGGCAGGCGTCCACCACAAAGATGCTCGAGGCGTCGGCGGCGTTGCTGCAGAAAGCGGGAGATATGATAGCCCGTCAGGGGAGCCGGCTGCAGCGCGAGTGGGCCGATCGTGATGAGGTTCAGGATCGCCTCAACCACTTGGTGAACCAAGTTAGCACGCACGTGTTGCGGCTGCACGATGCCTACCGTCGTGCCAGCGCGACGATGCCGGCCGTCGGGCTAAACTCGTTCGACCACCTGGTCGACTTCAATGAGCTGCGGCTTCCTGACCTGGTCTCCTTCTTCACCTATATCTCCGAGGAGCTGAGCCGTCTCCGCGCGATGGTGGGTGCTGAGCTGGACAAGGAGGGGTTGCGGGCTGCCGTCGCCGTTGCCGGGCGAATCCTTTCAGGGCTCCATCACCGGAATCCATTCGTGCCATTGGACGCCGTCTTTGACGAGCTGGCTCCCACCGACCGGGAGCGGGCTCTGCGGGAGGTTGCACCCTACATCACCAACGTCGTGCGCCTCGAGAAGCAGAGGGACTTCGGTGGTGTTTAGGCGCCCTCTGCATGGGCATGTCCATGTCTCTACGCAACATGACCGTTGGATCAAACTCAGACGGTGCAGATCAGTCACTGTAGCACAAAGCGTGTGGGTGTGTTTGGTTGCATTCTCATCTCAATATAGTTGTTTCCTCTTCGTGTATTTTTGTCAACCTACTAGTGTGGACTCATGCACCCTTCATGCACTCTGCAAACACCCAAAAGTGGGTCGAGAAGGGAACTTTTGCTCCCATCCCGTGCACCCTTCATACACCCTGCCTAACACTATTCGTGCTTCATATGGTTCATGTTTCGTGGAGTACTGTAGCACCGTACTCTCCGTGCGCAGTGGACCTAGTTGTGTTAACATTGATCTCACCGTTCATTCTCGACCGGACAGTCGAAAAAGCGGTACTATGTTACATATAGGAGTAGTTGACATGCGCACAACATCATTTGTTATCGTCATATCTTACTACACTAGCAACAAGATTGTGCAGTACTGACGTATGAACCACTGCACATTCCTAGTAGTAGGAGCACTGTGTATGTTCAAGTGGCTGCCGTGTTTCGCACTCCTCCGTCGTAAGAGTGGAAACGCTTGCAGTAATCATTTTTTTCTTCAGAAAAACAGTGGACACGCTCTACCGTGCGGATACTCCTCCAGCCATGCACTAAATTACTCACTTTCGCCGACGAGTGGGACAGCCAGCACCTGGGTCCACCAGCCATGCACTAAATTACTCCGTAGTAGAGTGACGGTAGACTACCCTGATCAAACCGCCGCAGTAATGCCCAATGAGCCGTCAAATCACAAAACCCCCTCCTTTCCAGCAGTAAGTTGTACTAGTACTGTTAGTACAACTTTCTGGGTGATCTTGCATGTGATTTTAGTGTACCAAATGACGGTTCTAAATTCCTCTTTTGACCAAAACATGCGAGAGGTTGACACTGATTTCTTATAGATTACTTTCAACTACTTCCTCTATCACAAATTTCTTGTCTTAGATTTGTCTAGATACGGATGTATCTAATACTAAAATGTGACTTGATACATCCGTATCTAGACAAATCTAAGACAAGAATTTTGGGACGGAGGGAGTACTTTATGAACATCAATGCTACCTTTTAAGAGGGTATATTTGCCTCAGTAACTTGTGTTATGGATATTGCATGTAATCCCTCTGCTCTCATGCCTTTGAAGACATGTTCTAGTGTCTTTGTTCACTCATTTCTGTGCGTATATGTAGTCATATATGGAGTATAATATCAAAAATCATTTTATATTTCTAAACGGAGGTAGTAATAAAATATGGTTTCTGTTTGAATTAGAACCAGGTCCGCGGTGGAGATGAAGTTCTCAAAGTCATGCCATGTGAACTGGAAGACCTGATGATGAGTTCTATTGCTGAACTATCCAACTGCTGTGTCCTTGTCGCCACGTGTCCTGAACTAGTGTTTTCCTGTAGCATTGTTGTCAGGCGTGTTCTCGAGGCGGTACTTGACCACAACAATTTCCTGGTTGTGCCTTCGATTACGAAGGGTGTGGTTCTTGTAAAGCTTCCCAACAAATCTGATGCGGCCTGTCTTCATCATCATGTTTATGAGTGGAAAAACCACTCTGTTAGGTTCTCCAAGGTTGACAAGATGGTGATGGTGCATGTAGACTTCTCACACGAAGTCCATGGCCTAGTCAGTTATGCAGGGTTCATCCGGTAGGTCGGTGGCAAGAAATAGTCTGCAGAGTTTAGTTAGTGCAACTTTGCTTGTCTGTAGTAAGTACTATTGTTCAGTACTTGATTTGTGTTTGTGAACCATGTATTGTTTATTAGTACTGTCGCTTTTGGTGTATGAACGGTCTATGTTAATGTCTATGTTAATGTCTGTCCACTCAATTCAGTCTGTATATTTTGAAGTATCCAGATCATATTTTTTGTGAGGACGGTTTATCAATTATGGTTACACTCCAATATCTATATGCATTGCAGGGTTTATCGCACCCACCAGGATTTCCAGTCCCATGGATGTTCGGTCCATACGATTTGTCACGACCTTTGGACTGTCCTGCTTGTGGGAGTAGGCGGGGCCCCTGCATGCCACGCGTAGTTGGACGATCAATCTTCTGTTTAGTACTTCAACATAGTGATTTCCTAGTAAGGATTCACTCGTGTCACATCAAGTAAATCTTATTGATTTACTGTCTAAATCTTATTGATTTAATGTCATGTTTTCTTTCTTTTCCTGCAATTTTACGATGCAGGTTTTGCCATGTGACATTCATCACAGAATAAACCGTTTGGTTTGCTCTACGATGGCTATTTTTGCAGGTTTCACTTCTTATGTCGTGTCAGTAATGAAGGCACTATCCATCACTTATATTACTGGAAAACATTGGATCAGTCTGTTGTCTGAGTACAACCTGAATCCCTATGATGAACTGCAGTTTGGTTTAACAAAAACGCCACAATTAGTCCTTCTCGCGTTTAAAAGAAATGAAGAAAAAAGCTGGATCAGGGTCACGGATCCTAGTCAAGTTAGAATGCTGATCATAGCAGACCAGGCATGATCGCCGCTGCCTCGCACAGATCGAGCACCGGCAGTTGCTCTAGCAATGACAGCGGAAGCAGCTCAGTCTGATCCAGCTGAGGATTGGGCATCGACCGCGTCAGCGGATCAGTCTCCGGAGGATCGGGCATCGACACCGGCACCTGCTCCGACACCGGCACCAGTTCTACAAGGAGCACCATCTCCGGCAGCAGCAGCGGCTTCGGCACCTGCACCAACACTTGCACTTGCATCTGCTCCGGCCCGTGCAGTTGCACCGGCAACAGACTAGGCTGCAGTTCGCACTTCATATACCAAAGTCCTTACAAAAACCGACATGTCCACCTTCTTGGTAAGCATTGGCCGCCCAAGTGCTTCGTTCTTTTTTCTTTCCATGTTGTTTCACATGATTCACTGTGTTGATCTAACTGTTTGGGTATGTCTTCTTGTTTGCAAACAGAGAATTCCTAGAGCAACGAGGGAGTCGTTCAACAATCCGGGCGACCGCGGCCAAGTTTCTCTTACCATGCGCAGCCTTGGTGTGAATGAACCTGCTCAATATACCGTAAGTACAAAGGATGGTCGCATGATGATTGATGCTAAAGGATGGTCAAGGTTCAAATCTAAATCATATCTTGCGGTAGGGGATCATGTCAAAATCGAACTTTCTCGGCAAGGAGAGCTGGTCCAAATCAACTTTGAAATTCTTCAGTAGCAGCACGCAACTGCTGAACTGATCTATCCTCTGAGAGATTTTGATGTAATAATCTGGCATGGTGAAACAAGTGTCCTGTGTGTATAAGTAGTACGACAGTATTATATATCATATGGTATATCGTTGATAGAATTGCAACTCTGATTGCTGGTTAGGAACTGTCGTTCGATTTCATTCCAACAGCTGTCGTGCTTTATTCAATTTTGTGTATTCGCCTTGCGACAGCATCTAAAACCAGCGCCGTACCGATCACTTGCAATATGAAAAGCGCTGAGGTAGAACACATGGGCCCCCAAACATGAAGGGTCGGCCTGCGGCCCAAAGTCTAGAACCATGAGCCTATCTGAGTATTATATTCTCAGCTGAACCCCCATAAAAAAAGCTGAACCCCCATAATGCCCGTGGGTTGCAGAGGGAGTATATTTCTCGGCAAGGTGAGCCTGTGATATAAAAGATTTGTATATTTCTTTACAGAGGGAGTATCTCTCTGTCAAAAAATATATTTATGTGTAACTAGTTACTCCTGTCTTTCTACATCCTTTCGCTGATATGTGGGGCAACCGGCAACGGGGTCCACGTGCCATATGCACAAATTAGAGTGCACAACTTCACGGTAGACACACCCGGTCGTAGCGCCGCAGTAATGGCCAATGAGCCATCAAATCACAACCTCCCCTTTCCAGCTTTAGCAGTAAGCTGGACGGACGAAGCGGCAATATTTCACTGGGCCTGAATCCCCTTCTCCCTCGTCTGCTTGTTCAGAGAAAACCCCCTCTCGGCGATTGCATAGGGTTTTCTCATGGATAACTAGGTACGAATTCTTCATCCATCCCCGATAAATACAAGTCCCTTGGTCGCAGGTAATCCTAGGATGGCAGCCGCCACCGTTGATGCATTTTTCTTCCTACTGAATCTAGTGTGTTTCATTTGCAGTGCCCAAAGTGCGAGTACCCTACAGGTTTCTGCGCCCTCGGCGAGACGCCACACTTGTTCCTTCTCATCCTAACACAACATTTGGAAACACGCACAGTATGTTCCTATAATCCTCTTTTCTATCCGGGAGGGTGGGGTTTTTTTGAACATGCTGTGTTCTCATATTATTTTTCCTGCAGTGTATTATTTGCTCTGCCAGAACACATGTACTCAAGATGCTCGGCCTTGCCATAACTGAATACACTAGTGTAATGGTCACAGTGAAGACAAGCCATGGATATAAGTTCCGAGTTGGGTTCATGAACCAAGAAGATCGCTGCATTTTTTATGGCCGAACTTGGATAAACTTTCTCAAGTGTTACGGACTCAAAGTTGGCGCACAAATGTTGATGGAAATAGCAGAACCTGGTCTCATCTTCACTGCGATCTTCCACCCCGACGTCGTTCCAATTGTTCATCCATGTTAGTTTTGTATCTGGTTCTTGCTTGTTGCCTCGATTACTTCTTAATCCACCTATTCTGTCTAACTAATCACAATTTAACTTTAGAAGTAGCAACGAATCTCTCACGAAGATGCTACTTCTAACTAATATTTTCTTATAATTGGTGGCTCGTGTAGGTTTTTTCAGAGTTAAGCAGTCTGCTCATTTGTTACTCTGTAATAACTCGGCTGTTACTAATGGCACTGAAGTTGACTGGATCGACATCCACAAGTTCCTACACTTTATTGATCGTCTTGAGGTCCTTGTGGGGCGTTTCAATGGTGGAAGGCCACGTGGGATATGTGTGCCACTGCTGCACTCGTCGAACAGGTCCAACTGTGTCGAGAAACTTATGGTACGAGCTATTTTCTGTTATATATGTTGTTCATAAACTATTGCTTATACACAGTTTTACAGCTGTGATCTTCTTGAAACAGGAACTGCCGAGTTCTATTGTTCCTATACAGATGCCTGACCATGGTCGGATCAGACTTGCGCTTGGTCACAACATGATGTTTATGTCGACCTACTCAATTCCCCTTGGAGGTGAAAAGATACTTATTCATGGGTGGTCTCAAATAATGAAGGCCTGTCCATCTTGGAGAATAGGACAGAAGATTATGTTCATGCTTTTCCATGGCTCTAAAGCGAATATCCTGTTTATTGACCACGTTGCGAGATGAAGCCGCTTTCAGAAGGTTGTGGATGCGCAGGGTGGCGCCTGGGCCTTGTCTTGGGGCTTGGCGGCCTCACCCTTGGTTAACTGTAGGCAAAGTAGCACTGTTCGAGGCGTGCTTTGTACGGTTGAACCTGTATAAGTACTATACTGCTTTCAGCTTTGGTTGTTAAGTACCCCTGCTGGTTTCAGTTAAGGTTGTTAAGTACTCCTACTGCTTTTACAGTCTGTCGTGTTTCTTCAGTCCTGTCTTCCTCCAGCCGCCAAAACCAAACCAGCGCCGGCGGGGCCGCCTGCTTCCGCCTCCCACGGCTGGCTGCGCCTCAGCGCACGCATCGCCGCCCCACCGTCTCCTAAATCATTAACGCCGACGTCCTCCGCGCGCTTTGGTGCGCTCGCCATGGCGCCTCCCTCTCACGTTGTCAACATGGTCGACAAACAACAGGAATCGGCAGAAGTACGTGGAGAGGATGACAGTAGGGGCCCACCACGTCAGCGTATGGAAAAATAAAATGCTTCCTCCTAGTCTTTTCCTGACATCTGGGACCCACGACATTGTGAGCGTATATAGTCAATAGACAAGAGAACAGCACAAGATCGGCTGACACCTGGGACGTAGCTACTCGAGCAATATTTTTTTGTTTGGTATTGTTGAGACGGAGCAGGGTTTGAACTAGGCTGTGGCCCGTCTAGCCCAGGCTTATATTTTATGTTCACCATGTGACCAGCCCAGCTATTTTTTCTTTGTGAAAATGAGCCCAGTTTATTTTTTCTGAAGAATACCCAATCCAGGCCTAATTATTTTTCTACGCCCTGATGGGCTGCAACTCTTTCAAGACGCCTGCAAATCTTGAAAGTAATATGAAATGGGTTGTAAATATAAAAACAGATGACAAATTGGCAATTACTTTATAATTTCTGAATTTTTTCGCATTTTCAGATTCCTATTTCACTGGGCATTAACCTAATTTAAATATATCTTCAAAGTGCTTTAAATCTGGCTCGACATTTCGGTATTAAAAATAGTTTGGAACCCACAGAAATATGCGAAATTGGCCCTGGCCAACCAAAAAAACGACTGCAATAAATTGCATAAGAAGTTGCCATGAGCTATATATAAATTATTAAAAAAAGAGGGAGTGGTCTGACTTGTGGGCCTGTTTAGTTGACGCGTATGCAAGATTTTTTTAGTTATTATATACGTCAAAAAACGATTCTAGCAGACGTAACCGTTGGATGTCAATCCAACGGCCGTCGTGTTTCTTCAATCTCTGATCTTCTTGCTCCAGCCGCCAAAGCAGCGCCGGCGGGACCGCCTACTCCCGCCTCCCGTGGCCGGCCGTGCTGCCGCGCAGGCCTCAGCGCCCCCTACTACTCCCACCGCTGGCCAGGGCATCCCTCTACTCACCCACACCCCCTGTTATTCTCCGGCGACGGCAGCCTCACACCGCAGCCAAACTGGTGAACCCTCGTACTCCTCTCCGCGCGGGCTCCCACTGCCGCGTCTTCCCCGGCTCCGCGTCGTCCCCTTCCTAGGCCTCGCCGTCGTCCACCGCCGTGGTGCTCTCGGCGCGGCGTGGCCGGTCAATGTGGTCAACGACCGACTTCCATCGGAAGAGTAGTGTACGTGGAGAGGCTGACAGCTGGGTCCACGGCAGCCGCAAGGAAGTGCCTCCTTATTATGCGGAAAATAATTATTCCTCCACCTGACAGCAGGGACCCACCGGACGGGCCACCAGTATTTCGTGAAAAAAAAACGTTTCCCCCTGACTGCTGGGACCCACAGGACCGGCCACCGTATTTCGCGAAAAAACGTTCCCCCCGCTGTCAGCTCGGACCCACCGGAAGTGCCTCCTTATTACGCACAAAAAAATGAATACCCCCTGCTAGCTGCGGCCGACCTTGGTGGGAGGCTGACTTGTGGGCCTACTAAGTTGACTGGGACGGAGGCCTTCGTCAACTTTAGTCAATATATGAACGGTTCTAGCTCCAGTGACCGTACAATGTCCATCCAACGGCCGTAGTGCTTCTTCAACCTCTGGTCTTCTTGCTCCAGCCGCCCAAAGCAGCACCGGTCGTGCCGCCTGCTCCTGCCGGCTGTGATGCCGCGGAGGCCTCACCGCCCCTACTACTCCCACCGCTGGCCAGGCCATCCCTCTACGCACCCACACCCCCTGTTATTCTGCGGCGACGGCAGCCTCACACCGCAGCCGAACGAGTGAACCCTCATACTCCTCTACGCGTGGGCATCCACTGCCGCATCTTCCCCGGCTCCGCGTCGTCCCCTTCCTAGGCCTCGCCGTCGTCCACCGCCCTGGTGCTCTCGGCGCGGCGTGGTCAACGTGGTCAAGGAATGGCTTCCATCGGACGTGGACTGTACGTGGAGAGGCTGACAGCTGGGCCACGGCCGCAGCAAGGAAGTGCCTCCTTATTACGCGCAAAATAATTATTCCTCCACCTGACAGCGGGGACCCACCGGACGGGCCACCGTATTTCGCGAAAAAAAGTTCCCCCCTGACTGCTGGGACCCACCATCTACATCTTCGCACGCAAGGAAGTGCGTCCGAAAAAAAAAGATTCGCCCCCTGACTGCTGGGACCCACCAGCTACATCGTCGCACGCAAGGAAG